>NC_064810.1:77702511-77788408 GCF_023721935.1 Panthera uncia
AATAAATAATTCTCCTTCCCAATGGAATGATGACATCATAAGATTGAGGGTTGACTGGGGTCAGGACAAAAGCATACCATGTCAACCAAAGAGTGAAGAGAGCTTTTCTGCCCTTAAAGCACTGGTTCTCCTCCCTGGTTGTACATTATTATCTCTTGGTGTACTTATTTTTTTAAATGCAGATGCTCAGGGCCCGACCCTAGCCTATTCAGATCAGAATGTCTCAGAGGAGGACACAGGCACAGTTGGGTAAACACTGGCAGTCTGGGTAAAAATGGTCAGGAGACAGTGAAAAGTCAAATGAATGAGAAGGACCGATGGACTGTTCAGTTTAAGGTCAAAGTAACCCCTCATCACACACAGGTTCCTTTTCAAAGCCTCTTTCCCCCTGGTCGGGGCATCCAGGGTGAGCTCTTCATAGGAGGGTGTCAGGTGCCCCTGGGCCTGTCAGCAGAGGCCACGGGAGGGTCACCAGCACCATGTAATCAATGACGGCAGATGCCCACGTCAAAACCCAAGTCAAGGCCACTGGGGCAGTGAGAGCCAGCACTGGCCCAAGCCAAGTTCTGTTCACCACTGGCATAGGACAGAGGAAAGGAGGAGGCTGCAGATCTCAATTTCCAGCCTTCAATACCTTGGCAGTGTCCGGATGCAAGAGAGGCATAGGCTTTGCAATCAGACAAATGCTGGCTCTGGCACTTTCTAAGTGGACTTAAGCAAGTCTTTGAATCTCTCTGAGCTGAAATTTCCTTATTTGCAAAGTAGAAATTAGAATTTACGCCTTGCATATTGTTTTCCTTTAGGACTAGGAATGACGATGTACATAGTCTGGCACGTACTAGGTGCTTAATCAGTAAGTGAATACATTACTATTACTGTTACTGTAATTACTAAGCAAATAACCCAACCTGAAACTGTCTCCAAAGCTGCATTCCATCACCAAACCATGAACTGAAGATGAAAATAAGAAATACATATGGGAGACAACCAATCCCGTAACTCACAGACCAGGAAGAAGTATCATTTATACCTCCAATGTCAACTAAAGCCCAGGCTGTTTAGTCGTCGATATCCATTTACTGCCCTCGCTCATGCCTCTTCACAATTACAAACTGGCTTGGACTTCAGTAGTCTTAGGTCTGGCCTTTCCTCTATCCACCCGTTATCACACAACAGAACGCTAGGCTGAAAGGTCTCTGGAGGGGACATGATCGTCATGCTCACTGTGCAGGTAAGAGAGGAAACCAAGGCTAGCTGGAGCCACAGGGCACGTCAGGAGCACGTTCATCTTCGAGAAGGTGATCAATTTCAATGAAACTTGGAAGTCAGTGGTCAGAATAAAACTATAAACACAACGCTAATTAATGAGCTTACTGACACTTCTCATGAGACAGGCAGTATGGAAATCATGCACCTCATGCTAAATGTGCCAGGATCAGCCCCAGAGCCAGGACTAAGAGCCAGGCCTGTGGCATTCCGTGCACCCGGATGAAGGAGTAGTTGGACACTAGGCTCCACCACAACCCAGTACCCTTGGACACTCGTGCCCTTCCCTTCTCTAAGCCACGGGTTCCCTTTCTCTAATGAGATGATACTCCTTGACTTCCTTAAGGATTACTGGCGAATTAGTGGGTGGTGACCATGGAAACCATTTGTAAACAAATTAATGGCAGATAACTGTGAAGGATTTGTTCTAGTCCGACCTTGAGACACCTACATGTTGCCTTCTGGTATGAAACCTTCAAAATCCACTGATAGAAGATTTGTACCCATTACCCATTTGGGTCAAACGCCCAATAACTGGGTGTTAAAGTCAATATTCAGCCCAAGCTGAGGCTGAAATCTATTAGCATCATCATCTGAATGTCCTTAATACAAGAATAAATAGGAAATTTCTCAGTGTTGAAGATAACTGATAGTTGATGTTACTGTACATCATTTTGAAGGTTTTCTTGATCATGAGATGTTGAGGACACAAATTTGGCATTCAACTTTCAATATGTCTTCAAAAACATGTGAAAATTTCTTAAACAGGCCTTTTCTGTGGCTTTAAGTAAAATCAAACAAATGAAACTAAAAGGAGTTCTTCATGGGCATTCTTTTTAATGTTACAAACGCAACTAATCATTATGTGTTCGTGGAGGTCTGGTAATGGGCGCGTGTGTGTGGTGGGGAGCAGGGTGTCAGGAAAGGCTTCGGAGAGTAGAATACGTAAGCCCCAAATGCAGGCTGCGTGCCCCGCATCTATGAAAAGACCAGAGAAAGAGTGATGCTCTAGAATGGCACGCCAGGTGGCAGCGTGGACAGGAAAAGCCACAAATCTCATGGCTTTTCAGACCCGGTTTGAGTCTCAGTTCCGGGACGACGACCTCTGGGACCTAGGACAGTAACATAAAGTATCTGAACCTCAGTATCCTCATCTGTAAAATGGGGTTGTGTCTACGTTTTCAGTGCATGTTGGAAAGGTTGTCCAAGGTGTCCAGTGAAAGCCCAGCACACGTCCCAGCTGTGGATAATGGCTTTCCGTATCTCCTGTGCTCCTCTCCAGTTATGAACCCACACACTCAGCAGATGTGCTCAGCCTACTAGAAGAGCACCCTGCCCTACAAGATGGTTCATAACCCTGTGGCCGAAGCAACCAAGATGCTTTCCACGCCTGCATCAAGGCAAAGCGTACTTTCCCAAGAAACCATGATAGGAATAATACTTAAGGAAGCCACTCAAACATTTTATAACTTCCCCGGCATGAGGTAGGAGTGAGTCAGGATATGCGGGTTTATCTGTGTTTATCCAGCACGACACAGAGGAGAGGGACACTGGGCTGTGACTGGCAAGTATGGCTGAGAAAGACAAGGCCTCCAGGGGGCTAAAGGGTTAGGTATCTGTTTCTGCTACAAGTCCTATAGGGAGGTCACACTGCGGGAAGGTGACGGACCTTCCGTAATGCTTGCCCAGGGGATTCCTGACCATTCAGCTACACAGACCTCATCTCTTACCTGAGGAAAGGCACTGAAAGAATTCTACCCACCGTGTCTGGTGGGCATAAGTTTGTCGGTACTCCAAAGAGGAAGATGCCTGTGGAAAGGGAATATTCTCCTTGACATCCTTCAAACTCTTTGCTCTGATTCTTCCTTCACCATGCAATGGCCCTGACACCCAATCCCATTTCCACAGCATCCAAAGCTGAGCACAGACATGGGCAAGCCAGTTAATGCAAAGCTCTTGCTCCCAGGCATGTATGAAAATGGCTGAGTTGATCCTGGGTTGTCTGATGCATCTGACTAATGCAAGCCAATTGCCTCCCCGTCCCACCGTGGAAACCTTGATTTGCTATTTTTAAAAGGGAGGTGGGGGTTCCAGGCCTAAACTGATGAAGAACAGATACAAACTGTACCAACTATGCTGCTCACACAGTAAAGTGAGGCCCCCTGTCTCATTAATGGCATAGACTTCCAAATCACCAGGGGTAATACCTCCTGAACTGGGAGAGTTTTACTGAGCTCTTGCTGCCCTGATCAGGGCAGCTTCATCTGCTCTGGCTGTCACCTTCTTTTGCAGTTTTGGAATACATCGTTTGTAGAGTTGAACTTCTTAAAAACAGGTGGGCAGATCCAATTCCAGTTTATGGGGCGCCTGGGTGGCTCAGTCGGTTAAGCGTCTGACCTCGGCTCAGGTCATGATCTCACCGTTCGTGGGTTCGAGCCCCGCGTCGGGCTGTCGGGCTCCATGCTGACAACTCGGAGCCCAGAGCCTGCTTCAGATTCTTTGTCTCCCTCTCTCTCTGCCCCTCCACCACTCACACTCTGTCTCTCTGTCTCTTTCTCTCTCTAAAATAAATAAAACACCTAAAAAATTAAAAAAAAAAAAACAATTCCAGTTTAATGTCCAGTCACTTATGTACATCAGGCATCTACTGAGCAAACAACATGTGCACAGATGGCCCTGAGCCAGACCCTGGAAGAACCAAGGTGAATTAAGATACAATTGCAATACACAAATAGTATAAATATTAATTGTGATGTTAAAAGTACAGGAGATAATTAACAACGGAGAACTGGTTTAAAAAGCAAGCCCCAGAACAGCACCCTGCAGTGTGTACACGCACGCGCGCACACACACACACACACAACAGAACACAAGTCACTATAATGTACTTTGGGGCAATACGATTACAGGTCATCTAGAGTTTGTTCCTAATACTTTCTTTGTTTTCCCAATTTCCTGCAGTGAAAACTAGTTACTTGTCTCTTCAAAAAGAGCACCAATAAAATGTTGACAATAACTAAAGTGCACTGACTGCCTCAGAATTCTGAGTTCCCAAAGTGCCCCTGTATTAAACCTAGCTATTTGACACACCTAGGTCTCTCACTCGAAAGATCCATGTGTGTGTGTCTGTGTGGGTGTACATGTGTGCCTTGAACACATGTGTATGGTTGATTCTAACAAAGCTAAACTGTAGGATCCTTTGTGGGATCCTGGTTGGGTGGAAGAAGACTGGACAAGTTCTGGGATCTTTCAGAGCAGCTGAAATTGGAGTACATCAGAGTGGCTGCTTATCAGAAAAGGTATTCAAACAAAGAAGATGCACGGGGTATAGAAAACCACCAGCCGTTCAGTCTGACTCCTAAACGGGAAAAGCAGAAGGGCAGATCTCCCAACCACAGGCATCGGCTTGTGAACCAGCTGCCTCTCCCAGGGGCAATTCTATGCGCCTATTCCTGGGGACAAGCATCAATAGCTAAATCATCTATTTAATAATGATCCATGACTAAGCTTTATACCGCTACAAGGGCCAGAAACATTACACACATAATTCTTTGCAAATATGTTCATCTGATTTGTTTAGAAACGGCTGTTACAAACATACATTTGGAAGGGGAAACCAAAGCAGAAACACTGCAACCAGCTCAGGGAGCGCTGACACATTCAAGGTCAGAAATATTTAATGAGCACCTACTATATGCCATAGTAGGTGTTTGTACTACAGTAAGGAATAAAACAGGAGCAGTCCCTTCCTTCACACAGCTTAACTGTGGAAGAATTGAGGAGGAAACAATAAAAACAAAAAGTAGATGTGGAAGCCTGGCACTCATAGGACACCATATCGCAGTTGCAGCCCTAATAACCTTGACTGTGTAGGTCAAACTATCAAAGCTCCTAATGCGTTGGGGGGGGGGGGCAGATTTTAGTTTCTGATCAAATAAACTCGACAAATTCACACTATGAGTTCGGAGAAAATCTACAGCAAAGAAACATGTCTAAGTTTGCTTAAGCTGACATTTCCCAAATGTTCTGACCACAAGAATTCCCCTTCTCATGGAATACCTATCAACAGATCATGGAAAACTAACATTTAGCAAAACTCAGCTTGCAAAATGCACAACAATGGCTGTGCCAACAATATTAAGTTATCATCGGTGAGTTCTTTTTAAAAAGACAGGACGGTTCATTATGCTTTCTATAAACATTCACAGACTTGTAAGTTTTGACTCGTGAAGGCATGAAAATTTACTTGGAATCGTCCATTCCCCAAAATTAGAGAAAGAGATTTTGGTATATGTCTCAACTTGGCAGAGAATTGTGGACCTGTAAATCCAGCCTCCTCCCAAACCCCAAAACCTCCAGGGTCCACTGCCTAGCCAATGTGGCTCTGAGCTACGAGCAGAGGCACCACAGAAACAGACAGGTGGCCGAAGAGGGCACAGTGAGTAATCAGCATGTGACCAGGTGCTAGAGACAGAAGACACAGAGTCACAGGTGCTCACAAAAAAGTATGCAGCCAAGTTCTCATAGTCTATTTCAGGGAAGGGGAGTGGTTACAGAGACTGCTGACCAGAGGGAAAGCACAGACCATCCCTTAACCCCTCCCTTTTGTTTTAAATACCTTTCCTGTCAAATGTGTTAATCCATGTGTCAGTAAGAGAAATGGATGGGAGACTCTGACTTGTAAAAGAAAAAGAGTTCTGAGTTGAAAGACAACAGATTTAGGTGCAACACAGTCATTATCTAGCCAAGACCCCATTTTCCTCTGATGACCTTATCACCCTGTTCACTCCCCTTCACTTCTAGTTACGGTGTGGGTTAAAGAGTAACCACCAATCTCAAATCACGGAGACAAAGAATTTTCTCACTAAATGGTGTTAGGACACTTAGATAGCCATTTGGATAAGGACAAAATTAGATCCATTCATCACATCATACACAAGAATAAACTGCAAATGAATCAGAGATCTAAATGTGAAAAATGAAATTATACAGGCACTGGAAACTAACACGAGTGAACATGGCTGTTGAGAAATGCTTTCTAACCATGATCAAAAAAGAGAGCAATGAAAGAGAAAGTTGATAAATGTGTCCACATAAATATAAAAACTTTCACAGGACAAAAAAAAAAAACACCATAAGTAAAATTAAAAGGCAACAAATTGAGACGCAATATTTATATTTCATAGATTAAGGGCTAATTTACAAAGACATTTTAAAAACTTTTTTAACATTTATTTATTTTTGAGAGAGAGACAGACAGAATGCAAGGAGGGGAGGGATAGAGAGAGAGGGAAACACAGAATCCGTAGCAGGCTCCAGGCTCTGAGCTGTCTGCACAGAGCCCGATGCGGGGCTCGAACTCAGAACTGAGATCATAACCTGAGCCAAACTAGAAAGCTCAACCTACTGAGCCACCCAGGCGCCCCTTTACATAGACATTTTTGAGGGGAAAAAAGACCATAACCCAACCGAAAAAAATTAGTAAAATGTATGAATAGACAATTCACAAAATTTAAATTTATAAAATTAACAAATATGATCTTTAAATACATGAAAAAAATGTTCAACCTCATTCCTAACAGGATATATGCAAATTAAAACTACATCGAAATAGTATTTCTCACCCATCACGCTGGCAACAATTCAAAAGCCTGACAATACGCTGTGGTTGAGAATTCTAGCGAGACACTCCTACAGAGAAGAATCTGGCATTGTCTATCTAACACAAAATTTGCCTTTGACCCAGCATTCCCACTCCCAAAAATATAGCCTGAAGATATACCTCCACTACTATGCAAATAAATGTGAATAATATTACCAATTGCAGGAAGCCACTTAACTGTCCAAGTATAGGAAGGAAGGAAGGAAGGAAGGAAGGAAGGAAGGAAGGAAGGAAAAGAAAGAGAAAAAGGGAGGGAGGGAGGAAGGAAGGGAGGGAGGGAGGGAAGGAAAGGAGAGAAGGAAGGAAGGAAGGAAGGAAAGAAGGAAGGAAGGAAGGAAGGAAGGAAGGAAGAGAAAGAAAGAGAAAAAGGGAGGGAGGGAAGGAAAGGGAGGGAGGGAAGGAAAGGAAGGAAGGAAGGAAGAAGGAAGAGAAAGAAAGAGAAAAAGGGAGAGAGGGAGGGAAGGAAGAAAGGAAGGAAGAGAAAGAAAGAGAAAAAGGGAGGGAGGGAGGGAGGGAGCGGGGTAGGGAGGGAAAGAAGGAAGGAAGGAAGGAAGGAAGGAAGGAAGGAAGGAAGGATGGAGGGAGGAAAGGAAAGAAGGAAGAAGGGAAATGGAAAGAAAGAAGAAAATAATTTTTATTATTTTTTAAATTATTTTTATTTTAGAGAGAGAGTATGCATGTGTGGGGGAGGGGCAGAAGGACGGAGAGAGAATCCCAAGCAGACACTCAGTGTGGAGCCTGAAGAAGAGCTCAATCCCACCATCGTTACCTGAGCTAAAACCAAGAGTCAAATGGTCAACCAACTGAGCCACCAAAGTGCCCCTATTTTTTTTAAGTTTATTTATTTATTTTGAGCGAGAGAGAGAGCATGAGTGGGGGACAGGGGGCAGAGAGAGAATCTCAAGTAGGCTCTGCACCGTCAGCACAGAGCCCTACACAGGGCTTGACCTCAGGAACTGTGAGATCATGACCGAGCTGAAATCTCTTGACTGAGCCACCCAGGTAGCCCAAGAAAAGAATTTTTAAAAAGCAAAGTTCTGGGGCGCCTGGATGGCTCAGTCGGTTAAGTGGCCGACTTCGGCCCAGGTCATGATCTCGCGGTCCGTGAGTTTGAGCCCCGCGTCGGGCTCTGTGCTGACAGCTCAGAGCCTGGAGCCTGTTTCAGATTCTGTGTCTCCCTCTCTCTGACCCTCCCCCATTCATGCTCTGTCTCTCTCTGTCTCAAAAATAAATAAACGTTAAAAAAAAAATTAAAAAAAAAAGTTCAAAGGCTTATTTTTTAAAGGTTTATTTATTTTTGAGAGAGAGAGAGAGAGAGAGAGAGAGAGAAAGAGCACGAGCAGGGGAGAGGCAGAAAGAGAGGGAGACACAGAATCCAAAGCAGGCTGCAAGCTCCGAGCTGTCAGTACAGAGCCCAACACGGGCCTCGAACCCATAAACTGTCGGACGTTTAACCAACTAAGCCAATCAGGTGCCCTAAAAAGGCTTATTTTTATAGTATGTTACCTTTTGTGTAAGAAAGACAAAGAAGTATGAAAACACACGTAAATCAGGCTTAAAACAAATACAGGAAAGATAACAAAGAAAACAAAGAGGTTGGTTTCCTACAAGAGGCAGAGGGAGTATCAGGGTGGATGGAATGTTGGAGGGAGTAGGAGCACTTCTCTGAGTATACATTTTTGTTTGGTGTTGACATTTGGAAGCATGTTATTGTTTTACAAACTCAAAAGGTAAAATTAAATCAACAAGGCAAGGGTGGGAAGGACGAAAATTAAAACTGAAAGCAAACTCAAAGAATTAAACCCAAATATATTTTATTTATTTATTTATTTATTTATTTATTTAATGTTTATTTATTTTTGAGAGAGAGAGAGAGAGAGGGCAACAGTGAGAGAGGGGCAGAGAGGAAGGGAGACACAGAATCCGAAGCAGGCTCCAGGCTCTGAGCTGTCAGCACAGAGCCCGACCCAAGGCTCAAACTCAGCAACCACAAGATCGTGATCTGAGCCAAAGTCAAGACACTCAACCCACTGAGCCACCCAGGCACCCCAAAACCAAATATATCTTAAATGAACAACATAATGACACCAGGGAATTGGGAGGAAGGTCCATAAAGGAAAGGAAAAAACAAATTCCTAAACTTAGTATTTGACAATAAAAGCTCAGTCTTAGGCAAGGTTAAAGTTGGAGAAGGGGCATCAGAAGGAAATCCTGAACTGTTTTTAGTAGGTTGGTTTTGTGTAGTGGTATGAGAGAAAAAAATCATTATTATCATTACTTGTGTATTCATATATATACATATACACTCACATCTATATAGCTGCAGGTGTGTGTATATGTAGACGATACAGATATATACAGATGCACGTATATGCCTGTATACTTTTATTTGTATAAATTCCTAGTTCTGGTCATCAAAAGGGCTTATGACCAGAGGCCATGAGCACAGCTAGCATTCAAATACTGGTCCCCAATCCTTAGTCCTCCACTAAACAGAACCAGAAAATACTGAAGACATGGTTGATCTCAGAGCACAGGCGGAGATGATGCAAGAGGAAACTGGAACAACTTTTTTTTTTTTTTCAACGTTTTTTATTTATTTTTGGGACAGAGAGAGACAGAGCATGAACGGGGGAAGGGCAGAGAGAGAGGGAGACACAGAATCGGAAACAGGCTCCAGGCTCCGAGCCATCAGCCCAGAGCCCGACGCGGGGCTCGAACTCACGGACCGCGAGATCGTGACCTGGCTGAAGTCGGACGCTTAACCGACTGCGCCACCCAGGCGCCCCTGGAACAACTTTTTATCCTAGCATGGAAATAAGTGCTAACAACAACAACAAAGATGGGAGCCTGCCACAAGGACGTAGGAGCTAGATTGAAGGAGCTCTCACGGGACAAATCGGGGGCAATCTAAGCATCAAAATAATTACACAGCACTAATAAATTATACAGGAATGAAACAGAAGTCGGGAAGTCCATTCCTATATTAGAAACAGAGAGAGAGAAGGGCGGGACTCTTGCTAAGAGTAAAATTCGGAATACTGATGATGGCGGTGAAGGCTGTGCTGAAGACAAGACAGCATGATTTTGCAACCATCCCAGCAAACACTGCTTTAGGCAAGAATTTAGGGGAAATGTCTGATGCGGAGCAAGAATAAAGGATCTCATGGATTGCTTAATAATTGCAAGGGAGGGGTGCCTGGGTGGTGGCTCAGTAGGTTGAGCGTCCGACCCTTGATTTCGGTTCAGGTCATGATGTCACGGTTCATGGGATCCAGCCCCGCGTGGGGCTCTGCACTCACAGTGTGGAGCCTGCTTGGGATTCTCTCCTTCCTCTCTCTCTCTCTCTCTCTCTCTCTCTCTCTCTCTGCCCCTCCCCAGCTTGCTCTCTCTTTCTCTGTCTCTCTCTCAAAATAAACTTAAAAAAAAAATAATTCCCAGGGAGAAAGAGTAACTATGACGTGGAGAAGCTGGACAACACCTTGACCAGGTGATCGTAACCATCATGAGCCTCCCTATATAATTAATCCCGGGGGAGGACGTCACATCATTCATGCAATATTCTAGCCGGGAAGACACAACTGAATCTAAACACGAAGAAACAATTATCTAACCCAAATGAGGAACACCGTATTTCTTAAAAGGAGGGGCACTGTATTCTTCAAAAATGTCAGTGTCATGAAAGACAAAGAAAGGTCGTGGAAACGTTCAGAGTACAAGAGACAGAAGAGTCATGACAACTAAGTGCGTTGCCTGATCCCAGGCTGGACTCTGTACTGGAGGGGAAAAAATACTGTCGAGAACATAACTGGGCAAAGTGACAAAACAGAAGTATAGAGAGATTAAAGTACCAAATCAGTGTTAGAGTACTGAAGAGGGGAACTACTGTGGGAAGAGGAAGAGACACCCTTATTATTAGGAAATACACACTGTACTTGGGGGGTAGAGGGCCATGACGTATCGTGATGCAGGCAGCTTCTCTCAAATACTGTAGAAAATAATTACATACACACACATATATATTATATGATATATAAAATATCTAATAAAGAGAGAGAAGGAAGAGGGAGAATGCAGATAAAATAAAATGTTCACAGATGAATCTGATGAAAGTACATGGGTATTATTTGGACTATTCCTGTTCTTGCAAATTTTCATTTGAAATCATTTACTATTAAAAAAAATAAAGAAAAACTAACCACTGAGAAAGAGAAGGAAAAAATGTAGCAATCAAAAATTAGCTCTAGGGGCGCCTGGGTGGCTCAGTCGGCTCAGCAGCCAACTTCGGTTCAGGTCATGATCTCACAGTTCATGGGTTCGAGCCCCGTGTTGGGCTCTGTGCTGACAGCTCAGAGCCTGGAGACTGCTTCAGAATCTGTGTCTCCTTCTCTCTCTCTGCCCCTCCCCTGCTCACTCTCTCTCTCTCTCTCTCCCTCTCTCTCTCTCTCTCAGAAATAAACATTAAAAAAATTAGCTCTATTTTCCAGCAGGATTTGAAAACAATAAATTAATCCCAAAGTACATCATTCCGTATAACACTTACATGCACATGTATTTCATAGCTACTCAAAGAATTTTGTATATTTAAATTTCTTAACACGGGAAAGGATTCTAGCATTTCTTTTTCTAAAACTCCTGGAGATGACCAACACCTAGCATACCTAAGGCCACAGTGGCTATGCAGCCAGGGCTACAATTACAAGATTTGTAGGTCAATGCAAGCCTCTGAAATTCCAGTTCCCCACATTTGCAATCCGAGTACTATTTCCCTTCTAGAAAGAGCAAGTTTATAGTTAGAAGATGAGCTGTAGCTAACAAGCTAATAGCTAGCATCAATTTTTAAAAATCTATCAGCAGCGGCCTTTGAGGTTAAGTATCACCAAACGGATAAAGCAAGGAGGAGCAGGGAGCACTCTTTTTGTCAAAATACGGATCGGGCCACATGTGCTACCCTCCACTACAAATCTGAACTTCCCAGCAGAAGGAAAAAATCAGTGAATCGGGCCTTGAAGTTTCCTTCCTGGATAAGTTCCAAGAGGAAAAATAAAAAGATAGGAAGGTTAGACATTATGAGGTCAAGAACCATCAACCAAATGGAATGTGATGTTTAAACAGAAATAGGTAAAATATCTGGGAACAGGCAGAAAATCCTCAGCCCTCTGATTCCACAACAGGCTCTGCTGACTGAAATACACACACACACACACACACACACACACACACACACACTGCAGCTGAATACTAGGTATTGTTCCCTTCCAAAAAGCATTAAAATATAAAGGTCAGTTAGCTTAAATGGTATTTTATTGCACATACTTTAAAAAGACCTTGGACAATTAAAGCAGTGAAACATATTCCTTGCTATCATTTCTCAATGTTCTTAGAAGTATAAAAAGAAGGCACGTCCCCATGTAAAACATGTTAACTCCTTCTCTTCTGTACACATTTATCTCAGGACCTCCCAGAACTTATGAGCCTTTTCAGTAGAGTCTCCAGTGCCTCTGTCATCCAGCAGTTTTCACGTGGGTGGCAGGGGAGTGAGGTCCCAGCAGTGCCACCCACGGAGTAAGAGATTAATCAAAACGCCAGTAAAGGCACAGGTCAAAGATCAAGACCAGATCAGTGGTTCTCCTGGGAGCCCATTTAAAATAAGACTGAAGCTCAAGGCCCCGCCTGCAGACACTGTGACATCAGGTGAGAAGCAGAAGGACAGAGCTTTAAGTTCCTCTGGAGATGTCAGTAGGTGGCATGCTCGCAAACCACTGACCTAGAAGATTCTAAACCCCTCTGCAGCTCCTGAGCTCTAGGAAAAGCTTCAACTGTCTACGGCTTTACCATGTCCTTAGACTGACTAACACTGACAGCATCATTTTGTTTCTCACCCTGCTTCAGTTTCCACAAAGATAAAACGGCACCAACGAGAAACCAATGTCGCTAGGCTATAACAAAAAGTGAATACATTGTAAAGTACTTTGCATATGTGAATATCAATTTTTATCACCTCCCTTACATAATACATAAAGCTATTTCTTAAGTTTTCAAAAGTATTGCACTCCTAACAAATAGTCTATAAATAGTTATAAGGCTCTAGAAAACAGCCTTAAGTACTTGGTGGGTGTGGGTTGGTTGTATTTGCTCACAGAATCAGAGATCCCAGGGTGGGAAAAATTCTCCAGAGGTCATCTGGACAGCCCTCTGATTTCAAGCAGAAAAGAGATCGTTACCCCATTTCACAGATGGGTCAAGTGAAGCACGCTCAGGGCTCCACACTCCACACTGACATGCCTCTTTGATTTCTGAAGGTCAGAGACTTTCCGGTCGTGCCCTTACAGCTGAATATAGTGCTTGTTCTGGTTCATCTGGGTGACCTGAGACAACCAGAGTTCCCTCTCCGGGCCTTGGTTCACTAACCGCTAGCAAAGCAGGCTGAGGCTCTATAACCTCTCATGTGAGGCAGTGAAATGAAAGAAAAGCCCTCAATGTCAATAAATTGTTAACTCACTAAATGGATTAGTGACTTTGAACAAGACACTCCGTGCAAGGGGGAAAGAATCCCCTATCATTAAATATCAAAACCTGAGCCTGGGATCTGAGAAGGGGCAGAGGATGTTAATCACGAAGGAGTGCACTGAATTATGGGGCTTCTGCTTCCTAAGGGCTTCTGAAAGTTACTGAAGCTGCTGGTTAAAGGGACCTAGGGGTCATCCTTCCCACTTAAAGGGCAGAAAAATAAATAAACTCCTCGAAATATATGTCTGCTCCCAATGCTCTCAAGTACCATGGATTTAATGTTAATGGGGAAAAACAAGTTCTGGAAATCGCCTTTTTCAATAATCTCATTTTTAGAGACAAAGAAACAATGAGGAATAAAGAAACTTACTCAAGATAACAAAACAATTAAGAAGCAGATAGAATACCCAAGGATATTCTTAGTCATTTCTCCATTAGAAAAATCCTCACATCACATCACACTATTTTATGGTATCAGTCAAAAAATAAAACAGAAAACTTTGACTATATAGTTTAACAATTACAGTCAAGAAACAGAAGTCTTTCTGTTCTCCTAACATATTAAGGAGATTTCATAAACAAAGGGGAACGGTAAAGGTAGCAGAATATATTTGCCGTTATTTTTTTTTTTTTTGAAAGCAGGGCACACCCAAAAGCAAAGTTACTTTGATCTACCAAGAACGTGGGGAAGGAAACACCGTCTTTTATTTGATTATTAAGTTTACCCTGCAGTCTCCATTGTAAGGCTGGTATTATCATATAAGCTGGCTCCTAGCAGGAGGGGAAAGGCAGTAGAAAAGCAAAGTCGGGGGATGAAACTCAAGTCTGCAAACATTTACTGAGCATTTTCTCTGTGGACGGCTCTGCGCCAGAGCCCGTGGGGAACACAATTATGAGAAAACACCAGCCCTGCCCACAAACTGTTGAAAATCAAACGAGGCAGATTTATGCAAACAATTTACCCTAATTCAAGCCTTGAAGGATGAATGCAAAGAAGAATTTAAAAAAATTTTTTAAAAATATAAAAAAACAAAAAAACAAAAAACGGACACCAGACCAAGGATGAGACCAATCGTCTCTAACCCAGCCCAGGGGACCTGGTATGAAAATGAGGAAATTAGGAGAGGCAGTCACCTATCGCAGCCCCCATGGTGCTCCATCACAGACCCACAGATGCCCTACAACCTCTGTCAGCCCCTCACCAAGCTAAACAGTTTGTGTCTAAATGTGCCTTCCCTGCTCCGGACCCATCTCTACCTCTCTTCCTGCAATTCAACAAACAGCAGGTGATTACGTAGTGCACTCGAAGCCCTGGGATGGGCATCCTGGGGGAGAAAAGAAACTCATCAGACAAGTCCATGTCTTCCAGAAACGGACAACCTGGTGAGGAAACACAGGATCATCATCCACCACTCACTCATTTAGCTGACATTTATGGAAAATTTACTCTAGACCAGGTACCGAGGGACACGCTGAGGCTTCAGAAACGTGCAGGACACAGCTGATTTCACAGTCCAGAGGGGAAGACAAACACACAATACTGAATAAGCACCGTGCAGTGACGTCAGGCTTAAGAAGAGGTGTAAGCACCTGGAGCTGTAAGACAGGAGGGAACTCAGAGGAGAGCAGTGGGTTATCAGGAAGGCACGGCGGAGAGCACCTCTACAGCTAACAAGTATACTTCTGACTCGGACACGAGGTAGAAGAAAATAGGCATCTGATAAAGACACAGACGACACAGCGTGAAAGGGTCCCCGGGATTCTTCTGAGCAAAGCCTGAGCTGCAGGGCAGGGTAGAAATTCTTCCCGTTGCTTTGATGACTCGCAGACCAACCAGTGAATCAGATCTGGAGAAACTTCCAGAAGGTCACACATGGGTAGCAGCAGAAGTAGGACTGGCACCCAGAACTCCACACACCTCGATGGGGCTTCTCCCCAGGCCCACTCTGGTCCTCTGGGTCTGGCAGAGAGCCAGCCACCTGCGGCTCTGACACACTGCCATCCGAGGCAGTGGACTGAGGAACCACCTCGGCAGGGGGCTCAGAGAGTGGATAAGAGCACCCGCCCTACCTCAGCCAAGTGGACTTTTGATCAGTGTTGTCTTGAGGACACACGTTTGTCTCTAAACACTCCCAAATCTGGGAGCACCTGGGTGGTTCAGTCGGTTAAGCGTCTGACCCTTGGTTTCGGCTCAGGTCTTGATCTCGCGGTTCCTGAGTTCGAGCCCCACATCGGGCTCTGCACTGGAGGTGTAGAGCCTGCTTGGGATTCTCTCTCTCTCCTTCTCTCTCTCTCTCTCTCTCCCCCACACCCACTTGTGCACTCTCTCTCTTTCTCTCAAAATAAATAGATCAATTTAAAAAAAAATAAAATTAATAAACACTCCCAAAGGAAAACCCATCCCCAACCTTCCCCAGCCTTCCTATAACTGTTTATGACAGCATGCGGACCTGAAGGGAGGAGTGTCAGAAGAAACATTCTAGGAACCTCCTTCTTCCACAGCGGGGAAACAGGCCCACTCACACCACAGGTCAGACAGCACCTGGACAAAAGGTCTAGCACATTTTACTGAACGCCCCCTGCTTGGTGGCCCATGAGCTCATTCTCACAGCCCACGTTTTCTGTCACCTTGGGAGTGATAGGCACTGGAAGGGCAAGGCTGCTGTCACAAGGATACATTAATTGTGTACTGTGCAGACAGAGCCTAAGCAATGAAGAAATAAAGAGAGAAGAAACCCTTTCAAAGTCTCCTCTCAAGCTTCTCAAAGGTGCGTCCCAGCCACCACCCTCTGCAATGTCACCCAAGTCCTTTGAGGTTTGCTCTCTCATTCAAATGCCCCAGCTCCCACTGCTCTCCTGTCAGTACCCGGCAGCAAAGGTGGGAGAGGACTGCCAAATTCTTATGAATCCTGAAGATTTCCTTTATGAGTCACGGAAAACCGAAATAACTCGGCAGGGGGTTGGGGGGGGGGGGACTTGATAAAGAAACACAGTTTTAAATCCGTTCTCACTAATTTGTTCCTCTGTGTGGTAGAACTCCTGAGCACGGGAAAAATGAAGTTTCCAGAGCTGACGCAAAGATGGGAGTTTTTTGTTAGGTTGTGTCAATTGTCACCGTGGCATTTCTCGTTAGGATTTTTCTTACTGTCATTTTTTTTGTTAAATTAATTACAGTTTGATCAGTGTGGGAGCTATTTTGAATCCATGGGACTTTCCTAACCAGATTGTTTTGGCATTTTGAAGTCACTCACATTCAGGGCCTAAACAATATGGCAAGTATCTCTTTTTCTCTTTCCTTTATACTCAAATTCTAAACAAAAGAACCATCTGTTCTCTCTCTAAAAACATCAGCCCTTGTTTTCATTTTTCCGTTAATAATAATGCCTCAAACCTAGACCATGTCTTTCTGCCACTTGCTTATTAAAGCACTTTGTAGATACTGTCTCATTCAACTTCAACATCACCACCTATCAACTGGGGAGGAAGGGGAAATGTTTGTCGATATTTACAGATAAGTGATTTTCGGATACTTGATGAATCTGGCACAGATGACGGCATGTTAGCCTCAGAAGGGACCTTGGGGCCATCATCTAACCCAGTGCTGGCTCTTCGATATGTAAAAGGGAGACCCAGAAAGGAGAAGTCACTTCATGTTCTATTTGGGTACTTAGCTCTCTACCCCTGACTAAAAGCAGCGAAGGTAAGAACCGTGTCTGACACGTTTTTGTATCTCTGGCACCTGATGTGTAAAAAGCGCTCATTTAAATATTTGTTGAGTAAATGGAAATGTTTGTGACTAGTTCCACAGGTCGTTGTGGCAGAGCTGGGGCCAGAGTTCAATAATCCCATCCCCTTAGTAAGTATGTTGCTCTTAATAGTACCCTGCAGATCTGAATGCAAGAAGAATCGAATAAAGACACCACCCAACTCAGGGAACAAGAAACGGGCTTGTGTCTCTAAGTAAGAAATCTGTTGAACAAACCCAGTAGGAATCACCAAGTCTGGCCACCGGCCACGCTAAAATTTAACCCACGTTGAGGCTGACTTTCTATCAGCTCAGCGCTCTGTAAGTGCTCCACGTATTTGGGGATTTGGTGGAGCTATTCCTTAAACCTCACCCGACTGGAAGAACTGATGTGTCTTCAGGCCAAAGTACAGCATGTCTTCATACCCCCAGGAGCCCAACAAGACCATCTTCTACCCTGCGATTTGCTCTCCTCACTCGCTGTAACTCGAGAGCGCCCAGACTCCCAGGATCATGAAATCCACCAGCCCAGAGTTTTCCAGTGAGCAGAGAGGTCACTGAAATAAAAACCTTTTTTCCATGTGCCTCACTGGAAATCAGCAACTCATTTGGCACGTTTTTCTTATTTTCTGAATGCCCTATTCCCCACTGCTACTCCTTGAAGCTAAAGTAGAAATAAATTATTTCTGGAAAAGCAAGTTAAATGTGGGATTCTGTCATTGGAATTGCTTCTATAGTAGTAGTTCTAACAAAGTCAATAACTCCCTAAAGACTGTTCAAAAGCAGTTTGTCCATGTAGACAAGAAAGCTAAAAGTCCGAGGAGAGAAGAAGAACACATTTTTTTCTTTAGTAAAAGAAGAAAGAGCCGAAGAGAATTCACGTATATTATAATGTGGTCTCACATAAAGGGAATTAGTTTCAGATAGGAACAAGAAACGAATTAGTTACAAAATATAAAGAAATCAACATAAATAAACCTTCAAATAATTCGAAGAATAGTGTTTTTAAAGGGGGAGGTGGGGAGGGGATGGTAGGGGAGAAGAGAAAAACACGGGGGCTCAGACACAAACCCTAACACGCTGGGTCTGATACAGACACCGAGGCTGCCGCTGGTGTCTGGGATTGTCCAGCATGTACGTCAGGGCAAACAGCTGCAGAGAGGTCCCCTGCAGAGAACAGACACAGCAGGTTGAATCGTGCTATGTCAATAGTCCTTTCCTCGCTCAGCACCCTCTGCTCCTAGGGGGCTTCAGTGTCAAGGGCGTCCCGTGGGCCGTTTATCACTCTTGTAGCCGCTACACAGAATGAAAACCCTCTCTCTGTATGTTCCTGACAAAAGTTTGCCCTTTCATTTTTTTAAGGTTTAACGTTTTTTTATTTTTGAGAGAGAGAGAGATAGAGAGAGAGCGCGCGCGCGAATGGGGGAGGGGCAGGGAGAGTGGGACAGAGGATCCAAAGCAGGCTCTGCACTGACAGCAGTGAGTCCAAAGTGGGGCTCAAACCCATAAGCCTCGAGATCATGACCTGAGCCGAAGTCGGATGCTCAATGGACTGAGCCACCCAGATGCCCCAAGGGTTTGCCCTTTTCATACCTACGGACCTTCCTGCTCTCGGGGCCACCACCAAAAATATCACCTTGTACCTTACAAACACAGTGCATACATCCAGCATCCTAATGTTTTACATTTAAAAGTGAAAGGGTCCTACATTTAAGAATATATAAAAGAGACACAAGACGTTACTTGAGTGGTCTTGATCTCCAAACTTAACTTTTCAGAGGATTACTTGTGAACTTGCCATTGGGACGGTCAGTTAACTAAACGTCCGCCTGATGTCCAATCAGGTATCTGTGAGGTCTGCAGGACCAGAGGAGGCCTGCGTGTGCAGGGCTTGCTGCCCTGGACATTCTCCTCCTGCCAAAACCATATCTGAGGAAAGAACGCTGAAGTAGACTGGCACTCCATCTCACGGGAGCTAACGAGTAAATACAATTTGGTAGTGATGACTGGTACTTCTCCAAATAAAAGTTTCTATCAAAAGATGTTGCTGCTTTGATATTCTAAGTACTCAAGTAAAGTTAGACGATTTGGGGCAAAGCTCTCAACCACTCTGGACGTGAGTTTCCTTTTCTACAAAATAAAAGCAGTCAAATTCATTAAGCTTTAGACTTCCTTCTGGCTCAGAAATTCCGTGCCTACTGCCAAGTGGTCTCTCCCTCCTAGTGTGCCAGTGCGCACCCCCACCTCTCACACCCAAACACGCACAAGTATACACGTACTCACCCCTAGCCCGTCTACAGCCTTGTCAGGTAAGCTGTAAGCAGTTCCTACCCTCACTCCCCACCGCTGCTTCTCCGCCAAACACTTGACACAAAAAAGGATTTTTAAGGGAGGTCATGAGGGAGAAATGAGACACGTGCACACCATTTACACACAGACCTCACCTTGAGATGACATCTTCTGCGGGTCCCAGCGGTGTCTTCATCACCCCAGACCCCAGAGGCAGCCATCTGCCAGAGTGCCAGCTCCTCAAGTCCGATCTCTACCTCTTACTCTCCGAGACCGTGGACAAGTCATTTTACCATTTTACCTCTCTGGGCCTCGGATTCCCTGAGTTTGCCAAAACGTGCAAGAATTCGGACGTGCTACTCGAGAGATCTGAAATTTCATTACAAATTTCAAGCAAACACCCACCAAAGCCCTCTATCTGGTATTGCTGTTGACCTACAGGCTCTCAGACAAATGGAAGTGACTTTTTGCATGATCTTGCACAACAATAATAATAGTGCATCAATAGGGGCAAATACTTCTAATTTGTGCTTGTTTATTTGTTTATTTCCAGGCTAAAGAAGTTACAGGCACCACCTGCCAATGGCCTTTGGAGATTCCACGATGCCCTTTTGGTTAACGATGGTCCAGAAGTTCGGAAACTTAAAAAGGTGGAACTGGAAACCACGCAGTAAAAATGTGGAGCCTGAAATATTGAGAAAATGATTTAGGGAAAATAATACCACTTCCTTCTTCAAAACCTTTTTTTTATTTAACAATAATGACCGTAATAACGATAGTATACAAAGTAACAATATAATTGAGCACAGAACACACTGATTTGCCTCGGATCCCTTTCAGCCGTGTAATCAGCACGAACAGCAAGACCATAATACTCATGTTTCTATTTGTTGCCCTCAACTGACATGGTTGGTCGTTTGTTTTGTTTTAAATAAAATGAGGAAGCAACAAATATATTACATCCGTCTGCAAAAAACCCATATTTGCATGTGGAAAACAAATAAGGGGGTGCCTGAATGGGTGATTAGGCATGCAATTGCCCATCTGCCCCAGCCTCCCTGCAGGTGCACCTGTCACGGGAGCAGAGAAACAAAAAGGAGAGCCATCGGCCAGAAGGGCGACAGATAGGAGGGAAACCAACAGTACCCTTCGCACCTGAACTTGTTCTGAGCTGTGCGCTGCTACGGTCCCAGCTCCCACCTACTGCCCCTGTATCTTAAAGCTGAAAAGCAGAAACATCTTAAGCCAACCTTTCATTCGTTGTGGCTTCTCTACATCGCAAAGGCAATTCTCTAAATACCTCAATAGGTACAAGTATATTTGTTGTTGCAATGATTTTTATGAGTGTGGGTGACCTCCTCTCCCATATTCTTCCCCTAAGTCACTCCACCCCAGCCACGCTGGCCTCCTCACTTTTCCAGAATGTACCAAACAGGCTTCAGCCTCAGGGCCTTTGTGATTACTTTCTCTCAGCCTAAAACAGTCTTCCTCTTCTCAGCTCCAGCTTCAGGTCCTTGTTCATGTAGACCCTTATCAGGAAGAACTTCTCCCTAACTCCTGTGCCCTTAATCAGTCTTATTTTTCTTCTGAATATAGAGTGCAACTGAAATATTACATGTTTAGTCATTAATTTGTATGTAGTCTGTCTCCATCGAATAGAAGGTTTGTCTGATTTTGTTCACAGAACATGGAATAGTGTCTAACACACAGCAGGTGCTCAATAAATAGTTGGTAAGTTACTGAGCCATCATGATTACTAGCAAACCATTTCCCTTCCACCATAGGTCGTCTTCTGGAATAAGACAGGATTCATGTTCTTCAGAAGCTTCTATAATCTAGTAAGAAAGGAAGACTGGAAGTATACTTATATAGCAGAGCAAAGTGACACAAATGTTCTGTTGGATATATAAACAAAGCACTCTGATACTACAGAAAAAGCAAATCGTTGACTGGGGGGTAGGAAGGGTTGAGGGAGGCCAACAGAACAGAATTCTCTGGAAATCCCTTGAAAAGCACAGAAATCATCCTCAAAAATACACTCAGTACAAAAAAAGTATTAAGACATCCTCAGTTAGCCTGCTTTCCTTCAACAATAATGCTAAGCGAAACAAAGACTGCCCAAGATAAGTCAGCATTTATGTGTGCCAAGACCATGGAGAAAGGAAAAATCACTTTCCTCCATAAAGCCTTCATTTTAAAATGGAATTACTTAAATGCACATAAAACGTGCCTTCAGAAAATTCCAGACTCTCAGGACAGGGAGGACCTTAGAGGGCTTCCAGTCCAACTTCTTATTCCCTCTGCAAAGGACCCATTAGTATCAACCTCTACCTGCAGCAGTGAAGTCATCACCCTTCAAAATGGCACATGCCATTGGTGGTCTGCCCATAATATTAAGTCCTTCATAATATTAAATCTTCATATGTCTTTCTGTTGCTTTCACCCACTGCTTCCAGAACTCCTTCTGAGAGCACAGAGAGTGAGTGTGTGTCCCCTTCCTGCTCTGTTCCCTCCCCCTCCATCCCCTTTCTCTCTTCTCCACACTAACTACTTCCAATTCCTTCTCTCAGCCCTCAAAGGCTCTGGTCTCCTGTGCCATCCTAAACTTCCCTCTTCCTTTCCCTCCTCTTCTTCTCTCACTGTTCTAGGACCTAGAGTTCAAGCAATGTAGTATTCTGCTGAGAGGTCGGCATTTTGTCTGGGATCAGGAAGAGGGGCACCTAGGATCCAAAGGTTCCAAGGGTTAACTCTGTGATCCCTGACCCAATAAGACCCCGGCAAAGTCACCTAACTTTCTGGCTTTGACCTTGAAATGCCATATTTGGCATATATTAGAATAGTATGGGCACGGTAACTCTTTGGAAGTAAAGAATACAAGCAGGTGAAAGCTATCTCCTGGCCCTACCTTACCCCAAGAACATACAGAATTTGGGGAGTCTCAGGCCTCCAATAAACCAAGGCCCCTCTAGTCTTAGATAAATTCCACCTTCTCAACTCCCACAGCCAGCCTGCATGGATAAATGTGAGATTAAATATACATTTTTAACCATCTCTAAAGCTATGGCAGATATTGCTACATAATCACGGACTCTTTCCTACTAGTCAGGATACAGTTTCAGAATCATTCTCAACACATCATCACAAGAATCCACTACCAACACGCCATGTGGCCACATGAAATGAAATCCGAACCACTCCTTCTTCAGAGGAGGAAAACTGACACTCCGAGATGGGCCGTGACCTCCCCATGACTGTGTCAAGAGCAGAACCAGAACCACAAAGACCCCTTCCCCATTCTCCTAGGTCACCTCTCCTCTTCTAAACTCTGATCTGCCATGAATGTGCCTTGACGTGGGGGATGGGACCTTGCCACTGCAGGTCATTCTACGACAAACACAGATAAAGTGTTGCTAAGTAAGGGGCAAAAGCTTCAGAGAAGGCTTGGAGGAAGAGATGCATCTGAGCCAGCCTGAAGAAGTCTGCTATCTGTAGGAACCGATGCGTTGTACTGGACTTCAGCAGGAGAAAATTCAAGATTGTGGTGGTATTAACAGTAGCAGGAACAGCATCAGCAAAGGAAGGGTGAGGACTCCAGGCTCTGAGAGGAGGCTGCAGGCAGGTAGGCAGAGCAGTAGCCATACCCGAGGCCGTGGAGGCCGTGGGGAGAGGAGCAATGCAGAAAATGACAAGACAAGATTAGAAGAGCAAACCAGAGTCTGAGTGGTGTTTCCAATGTCGGTGTTTGGGGTTGTTTTGTTTTGTTTTGTTTTTTAATTGACTTAAAAAACCCTGAGACTTATAAATGGGAAGAGACGATAAGGAAAGAGTGGGAGGAAAGGAAAGAATCTCCATTCTCAATGGAAAAAAAAAAGCCTTGCTATAAAATGTATTACAGGAACACTTTCATTATATAAAAGCCTATTTTGTTTTCATGTCATTCTTAGATTACATCATAGAGTGGTTGCAGCCGTCTCGTACCATATTATAAATAAATCACTAGCTTAATCATAGAACGAGCCAGGGCCCTAGATTTAAAAGGGAAATATTAGATCATTTTTAATAACTGATATAACTCAAGCCAGTCACCATTGAAGCAGGGTGAGGTGACGTCATCCTAAAGAAGTCCAAAGAGGAACCAAAGAGGGTCAGTGCTGGGCAGGCCCAGAGAAGATGCCATTTACAAAGGAAGAGGTAGCTAATGGCAGGTGAGGGGAGTTCATCCTCTAGACTAGACAATCTTGTCATGGAAAGCAATGCTTACTTTCCAAGTACTGATGTCCAAAAGGCCTTCCTTGTGAAACATAGTGTGTGAATATTATATTTTGTTCTCAGAGGTACTGTATTCCCAAATAGCAGAAAATATGAGCATATTATGATGTCCGTATTTATGTCTTGGGAGCCACTGAGCAAAATTATAGACAGGAAGGCTTTTACTTATTCAGGAAAACATGAAATCCGGGCTGACACATGCAAATGCTACAGGCCTGATTCAAGTCAAGGGGACAGTGCAAAGCGGGGACACTGAGAAAATGGCCTGACACAGTAAACAACTGAGGGTAATTTCCAGCCCTTACTGACTATTAAGGAGAGCACCGGCTAATGTTTCATGAGCACCAACTTTGTGCTAAGTACCCCCTTGGCAGGCACTTTGTGTACATTTGTGAACACAAAAGAATAAGAATCCGAGGCAGCTGTTACCAGTTTTTCAAATTAAGTGGGGGCCCCTGGGTGGCTCAGTCAGTTGAGCGTCCAACTTTGGCGCAGGTCATGATCTCACAGTTCGTGCGTTTGAGCCCTGCATCGGGCTCTGTGCTGACAGCTTGGAGCCTGGAGCCTGCTTCATATTCTGTGTCTCCCCTTCTCTCTCTGCCCTTCCCCTGCGCACTCTCTGCCTCTGCTTCAAAAACAAACAAACATTAAAAACGTTTTTTTTAAATAAAGGAATGATTAAGTGACTTAAGATCAGGCAACTAATGCTAATAATGATAGTCTTCCCATTCCAAATTCTGTTCTATCTTGTTGCCTACACCCAACCCAAACTATTTCCTGTTATGGACTGTCAGTAAAAATTAAATAATAGACAAGCTACACTTTGAAAGCACTAATAGTATCAAAACATCTTGAGAGTCAAAGGGGCCATGGAGCAGGGGAGTCATATTGACCTTCTGGCCAGCGACAGTCTTACTGACCCAAGCAGGCTTTCCTTAGTTTGGCTGCAGGGCTACTAACGACCTTGACCATAATTTTTAAGTCTTCCATTTCCATTAACTTTTGAGGAATGTTAAGGAAGACTCTAAGGGAACCTGCCATCCTCTATAAAATGGACTGCCAGATTTGGTTTTAGAAAAGACAGTTTGGTTGGGGGGTGGGGGGGAAACGGACGCTCTAGAAAAGAACTTGCTGCCAGACAGAAGGTATTGGCTGACTTTTCATGTCTGATCCTGTCAGTCCCACAGCAATACTGAGTATCGGTTCAGTGTTCTTAATACAAATGTCATTCATACTGCCGAGGCACACTGAGCCAAGTAACACTGATTTACGCAACTTTTCAGGACATAGCCGGACGCAACAGGAGATGTAGACCCTGAGATTTAACTAAAGGGACAACATGAAGGCTCCAGACTCCAAATCTGAACCTATTTTCCCCTAATCTGTTTCTGGAACTGGACAGAGGTTGCAAAAAGCAGAGAAACCAGGCCTAAAGTCTGTATGGACTGATTCAGAAAGAGAGACAGTGCAGGATGGTGAACGAGAAGCACTGGGCCAGAGACAAAGGAGCTTCAGCGGGTCCCTCCAATGGCTGCCAATGGCTCCATGGCCGCAGAAGAGTTTGTCCCCTCTCCAGGTCTTGGTGTCTCACCTGTACAGCAAAAAGCTCAAGCCAGAACATTCAACACTTCTACCATAGCAGCTCTAACTGGTAAGGAGGGTAAAAATATAGAGGAATAGGGGCACAGCATTAACTGAAAACTTGTGATCTTCCTCTGACAAGCCACGCCAAGTTTCATTCTGTGCAATTCTAGCTCAATGTCTATATTCAGATTTTAAATGGAGTTCTCGCCCACAATCTTCAAGTAAAGCGGGTCCACAGAGGTGTGCTGGGTTTCTCCAGCGGTGCCATGTAGCTCCTGTTCTCACCTTAGCACATGCCCTGTAACCTAGAGTATCTGTGCAGACAGCCCCTAAGATGACCTCCTAGAACTCCATCTCTTGGTCTTCATGCCCTTGTGTAATCCCTCCCTTTGAGTGTGGGCTGGATCTAGTGACTTATTTCAAGCAAGCAGAATGAGGCAGAGGGAACGTGTGTCACTTCCAGGACGAGGCTACAGAAAGGCTGCGGCTGCTTGCATCTGGGGGATTCTCTCTTGCTCACTTGCTTGGAGGGAAGGCAGTCCCATGTTGCGAGCTGCCCTATGGCGAGGCTCTCACAGCGAACAACCGAAGGCAGCCTCCAGCCGACAGTCAGCAAGGAACTGAGGCTCTCAGTCCAACCACTGCGAGGGCCTGAATCCTGCCAACGATCATGTGATTGAGCTTGGGGGTGGGTCCACCCCAGCTGAGCCTTCAGATGAAATTGCAATCCAGCAGACACGTAGACTGCAGCCTCAGGAGAGACCCTGAACCTCCCATCTAAGCTGCTCCCAACTTCCAAATCACAAAGAGTACAAGATAATAAAAGTTCTCTGCTTTAAGCACTAAGTTTGGGGTCTGTTATGCAGCAATAGATAACAAAGATAGGGGCCACATATGAGAGCCCCAGTCCCGGTCCCTAGCAACTCCACCATTTTTCAGGATACCCAGGAAGTAGACCAGAAGAGATCAGCTATCAGGAACTCCTGGGAGAAACCCTTGGCCCTCCCCATGAATACCGAGATGCTTTCCCACTTGGTGACACACACCCAGGCGTGCTCTGGCCACACAGAGAGGATCATGGAAATAATGTCAGTTCAACTCAAAGTCAACATGACACTTTTGGCTGCAGCAAGTGAATGGAAAATAAACTGGAGTCTGAACCACACATGGAATATGACAGATTCTTTACCGGCCCAGCCATATTCTGCTGTCAGTTACTTCTACCCTCAGAACCTGCCCAGCCCTAGGGACCAAATGATGTCCACAGGCCCACCCTGCCAGTAGTCTGGCCTTGGTTTTGAGATCAGATCGCCTCCTCCTGGGAGCTTTCTTTGACCTCCCCGATTCTTTCCATGCTCCCAACCTTTTACATAAGCCCCATGAGAACTGAGGCTATAAAGGACCTCCACTTCCCAAGCACCTACTATGTAGCCTTAAACAGATCTGGTGATTAGTAAATGTGTGCTGTAAATAACACCTTTCTTTCTAATGTGGTATTTCTTATGCATAGGTCTTTCTCTCCAAGATCAGGGACTGTGCCTAATTCACTGTGGTGTCCTTAAGACCCTGAAGTTTACTAACTTCCAGAATAACAATGGATTAGGGCAGAGAACAAGCACACACTCTGTGAAGGAGGGGTAGATATTCAGCAGCAATCTACAAAGGACTTATGGGTTCCCTATGCATGAGACACCAGACATCTTTCACCAGACAGGAATCCGTGTAGGAGAACCTGAGAATTCCTCTGACCTCCTAGGGCCCTGTCCAACATAGAACAGAGGTGTCTCCACTGTGCTGAGCTCATGAAGTAGAAGAATATGGAATTAGAAGGAAGGAAACAAAAGAGGCAGAGAGAGCCCTACCTTTTATTTTTATGGACAGCAAACATCTCCTACAAGACATCCCTAGGTGATAGAACAGCCAGAGCCCCAGGTGGCTGCATGGGTTCCTGCTCAGACCTAGCAAGTCTTTTGTATTTTGGAAGCAATAACATAAAAAGCAATGAAAGCTGGCTCAGCAGACAGTCACACGTGCCCAGAAACCACCTGACCGAGTAATTGTAGGGAGCCAAGACATTCACCTCTGGCGGAAGTGACTGTTGCTTTGTTTCCGGCATAGACTAATACCTGATCCTTCTAAGGACCAAAAAGGAAATATTAAAAATGAAAGCCTTTGGCTACCGTCAACAATTGTACACTAGTATCAACAGAGGAAAATAATTTCCTTCCGGACTCCCACTGGGCCGGTCACGCCTAGACAGAGGTGTGATTATCTAATCAAACAGAGCAAGAGCCTAACAGCTAGACTGTAGCTTCAAGATTTCTCAAGCATGGAGACTTCTCCAGTCTCTCAAGTCCACCTCCTTTCACTTCCTGCTACCTAGGGCAAAATCAAATATGAAAAGTAATAATAGTACACAACTGCATTTCAATTTCAACCGTTACCATGAAGCCAGCTTCCAAGACTGAGGACAGATTAGCGCCCATCCAATCCTGGGGATGGTGGGGTTGTAGGGTTGGGAGGAAGAACATACACTGGGCATATACTACGTAGCAGGCTTGGTGCTGGGGGACTGCACATCACACGGTCTTATTTTTCTTTCTATTCAAGATGAGTCATTCCACCATAATAATCTATCATGTATGGACCACGCTTCGCAGTCTGCAAAACAGGTTGGCATCTCTCAACCCATCTGCTCTAAGCAAACACGAGAGGCAGGCAGAGCAATGATTATCATTCCTAATTCCCAGATCAGGGAAATGAAGGCAGGGGCGATGTCGTTTTTCTGGGGGTGCACATCTAATAACTGGCAGATCTTCCAAAACCCCATTCTGCTGCACGTACTGTCTTTTTATGCACTCGCAAACTTCTTAAGCCCTACTGGTCCCGAAAGACTCATTCTGCCAGGCACTTGTTTTGTTCCCAGAAAGCCACGTAGCCAGGCTCATGTGCTCTAGATTTCCTAAAACCCTCCAACAGCGAATGGCCAGTGTGTAATGGAATGCCCTTGGAGAAAGGGACACTCGCCACCTTTGGATTCATTCTTTCTAGCCATGAAAATGCACTGTGCACCTATTATGGGCTAGAGATCCCACCAAACTCGAGATGCACTTGTGAACGAGCGATGCCACCCCTCTTCCGACCGACTTTTATATTCTTAAAGGCCATCATCACGTGTGCCCTCTGCCCTCTCCAGTGGAGTCTCTCATTCCTGTAACAGTTCCTGGTGGGACATCATTTCCGGGCCTCACAGCGTTCTTGTGTAGATAGTCCAGCTGGCTAAGATCCCTCTCAGAGGATGAAGCAAAGACTACCAGCTGACAACCTAGGGGAGCTCTGACGGGAGGGTAGAAAGGAAGTTCGCGGTCACCCAAATAGTGTTAGTCCTCTCGCCACCTCCAAGCAGCCCCCAGATATTCTTTGAGTGATCACTCTTCTCCACTGTGCAGCTGCCATGGGATCTCCAGACTCCGTTCCAGAGGAGGGCCCAGTGCACGTGGCACTTAGCACAGTCTCATCGTCTTGGCTTCAGTGACTGTGCAGGAACGTGCAGTAACCCAGGGACATGGGGACATGGCAGACAAGGCTCTCTCCCCACAATGGGCATAGGAGGCATAGGGCCCAGGATGAGGCACACAGCCATCTCTTGACCACGGGGTGAAACATCCAAGGTGGAAGCCAACGCAGAGAAGGCAGAGCGAGGAGCGCTATAGGAAACAGAGCTGAGTCCTGTTCAGACTGGCCCCGAAGCCCACCTTACCTCTGGACTTGCCGGTTACCAGCAGGATCCCCCACCCACCGTGTTCTAGAGGACATGCCCTATTTAATGCGGTCCAAGGCTGCACTGGCATTTTAGAATGGACAACAATCACTTGCGAATGTCTTCCGGATTCCTCCTGTTTAGGAATTCTCTCCCATTCGGTCATTACACACTGGGTGAGTTGGTTTGTTTTTAATCCAAGTAAACCTCTTCATATTAATCACAATTAATTTCAAACACTGAAACAACTCAGGAAGTAGAGCAGGTAACAAAGATTCACATTTGATGCATAAAGTGCAGGCTTGGGACAAAACATTCAAGATCAGGTGTGAAATTTTAACAAGCTGAAGGATTTTAAGAGTCAAAAGACTGGATGCCAGCCCTTTATCTTATGCAGATCTATTGGCACAGAGGTCAGTTGTTCTTTTGAGGTGCAGGTGATTAAGAAAAGGTGACAAAATGTAACTATAAACTCAGTTACACTTTTAAATAAAGTTAGGTTTGACCAGTCACTACGGCATCTGCTCTGTTTTGGACAACTAGACCATAAACACGGCAAGGCTTATTGCTTGGAATAAAGCCAGGGCTCAGGGCACATAGGGATTGGTCCTTGGGATGGAGACCACAGATCTCAGGTTCTACATGGACGCTTTTCCCAGAATTCTCCAGTTGTTTTCCTCAGATCTCTGCACAGCCCAGGGGAGCCCACACCATTGTTCTTTTCACCACTCCTACCTTCTAGAACATGATGTTCTGTCCTACCCACTGAACTCAGAAGTATTCCAAAACACAAGGGAAACCTTCCCTTACCTGTTTGCCCTTCCCCTGAGTGTGGAACAGGATTCCGACTCACATCCCACTGGAGCTCTAGCAGGCCCTCTAAGACAAAGGTTCACACCCTTTGCCTGAGCAAATTTAGCATCCCTTACCTCAAAGGGTTTTTGTGAAAATAAAATGAGATCGCATAAGAAGCAGCAGCTTGCACAGGGGTAAACAAAAATCACTCAATAATACAACTTTTCTTTCCTTGCAAATGCCCATAACACTGTTCATTGATATCTTCTTTTTGGTCTTTCCATTTCAAGAATGCTTCCTTCCATGCCAAAGGAGAAAGAAGGAAGCAATACACTTATTGGCAATCCGAAATCATCATCACTCCAAATTTTCTTCCAATTTCCCTTCATGCCTCCTTCCAAGAGCTGAGTCCTGCCCTGCCTCTGCTTTGTCACACATTTTATTAGCATTGTCCTGTTTTGTCCATTGCCAATGAAATCAACTCAAGATAAAAAGAAAACAGTTTGGTTCTTCTCTAGTTCTTATTCTATCCCAGCTATCAGTGCCCACGCTTCAAAAGGAAAGCCTGGATTTTTTAAACTCATTAAAACATGAACATTGATTATAAAAGAAGAATGTCTTCCCTTCTCTGTAGGACTCACCAATTGTGGAAAAATAGCTTCCCTCTGATGAGTGCCCAGTAGAACAATGAGAAAAGTCCTCAAATGAGAAGCAGGCGACTGGGTTCTGTCTTCAGTTCTATTTCTGAGCCTGAAGGTCCCCACCTGTGGAAAAAGGGAGAACAGGTTGTCTACAAATCTCTAGTATCTTACCAGCTTTAGAACTTTTCAGTTTTATGAACTCACTGGCTAGCCATACTAGGAATGATGCCAGCTGACGCCCAAAAATGTGGCGGCTTCCCTCTACACCTGCTAAGCCCCCCAGTCAGCTCCTGGCATTTCTATTGCACTAATTTGTCTCAGTAACACTGAAAAGGGATTGCAGGGACCCCAGCCCTCCTGAGAAAACAGCTTCATCATAATCTCAGAGAGGAAAGATATCTATAGTTAGATATTCACAGTTTTTTTTATTTTAAAATTTATTTATTTATTTTGAGAAAGAAAGAGAGAGAGAGGGAAAGAGAGAGAGAGAGAAAGGAGCAGAGAGAAAAGGAGGGAGAGAGAATCCAAGCAGGTTCCATATTGTCAGTGTGGAGCCTGATGCTGGGCTCAGACCCACGAACCGTGAGATCGTGACCTGAGCCGAAACCAAGAGTTGGATGCTTACCTGACTGAACCACCCAGGTGCCCCAGATATTCACACTGTAGCCAAGAAAAAATTAAGAGCAAAATCTGAACAAATAAAAATAGAAAAGATATAGGAGTTTGGAGACAAATGTCTAAGTACGGGACTGAGTGACCCCTCTGAACCTGAATTTCCTTGTCTGAAAAATGACAGCCAGTGAGCAGGAGAGAGCTGGACAATCTTGACACTCCCAGTAAGTCCTCATTACAGGTTTTATTTCATGAAGACCTATCACTATTTTGCTAAGGAGTATATGATACATGTTCCCACAGACAAATATTCCAAGGCAGTAGGCTGTTACAAAATATGTGCTTTGTACACGCAGGTAGAATCCACATTCTAGAAAAGCCACTACTTGCATTTTCATTGTTGACATTTTACACATTATTTAACCATCCATGAAATTCATTTGTGTATGTTATCTCATTCAGTCCTCAAACATTCCGATAAGCTCAAAGTGAGGAGGGACCTTAAAAATGACCCACCTCCACTGTTCCAACTGACAGCAGGAGAAGCTGGGGCCAGAGTCGGAGGTGGCTACTCTAGGAACCACAGTTAGTGGTGGACGATCCAGGGCTCCAGTCCAGGACTTGCTCCATGGACCCAATTTAAGCCACTTGGACAGAGGATGACACCAAAACTCACTGGGCAGAGGGACTTGCCCTTGGTCACACAATCAGCTTTGGGACAAAACCAGGACTGCCACATCCAAGTCTCTAGAAGCTTGCTAGGACACCTGCTAGAAGCTCTCAGTATAGCCCGACGGCAGAAAGAAATTAAGTCGGGGAAACGGCACGTAATGAAGCCCAGCAAAGCAATGAGTTTCCTGAGACCTAGAGGTCTTCAAAGACATCAGAATTCTCGATGCCATTCCACTGAAATGAGAAAGGCCATCATTTCATACTTGCTGAGGAACGGAGCATATGCAGAGGCACATCCTGGACCCATGGACAGTCCAGTCTCATAGAAAACACAAGACAGACATCACTCCCCCACCCAAGCCCCAGGAAACCGAAGCTTCTCCTCGCAAAGGGAGATACTAAGTCAGAACGGTTTCTACAACCGCAGCGGAGGGCACCAGACTTCCCAGATTTCTAAACCGGAAGGAGAGGCTCTCTGCCTTGGCCCTTGGGGCCATCTCCCCACTCCTGACAGCTTCCTTCCCCACACAAATGACAGTGGTCTCCTTTTCCCTAGTCCTCTTCTCTGTCAATATTTTTTTTCTTCTTTTCCATAAAGAGAACAAGCAGCTTTGCTAAAGAACCACTGTGAAATGATTGAAGTTCCCATGCAAACAAACCATTAGCAGAGTTCAAATGCAATTTAAATTACCAGTTGTTAAAGTGTTCCTCAATTTCGTGGTAAGTTTCCAAGGAGAATTACATGCTATATACTATTTAATTGGTTGTTTTCTATTTTTTAACATCCATTTATCCCCCCCCACCCTGATATTTCAGAAGTGTCTATAAAAGCTTCCCTTTAAAAAATTATACATTGTTGAATAGATTAAATCTAAAGATTGAAAAGTATCAGAGAAACAGCTGCAGGATTATGCAGCTCAGCAGAAATTGATGGTTCTGACACCACAAAACATGCAGAATTTTAAAATCTTAGGAGTCATCTCGTAATGCCCTCAGCTCTTTACAGGTGAAGATGCTGAGGCCCTGACAGAGAAAGGAGGGCTTGGCTCAAAGTCCCCTGCCTGATCAGTGACAGACCCAGGATGACAGCCAGCACTCCTGGTCCCCCACACTGCTACCTCTTCTCACCACCCCATATATGGAGGACGTGATGGGAAATACTCAACGAATTGTACTTTCCACCTGTAATTTTTTAAAAGGAAAGACGAAGTCCTCTTTAAATACACCCCTGACCTCAAAACCAGAGATGGGCAATGGCAAATCCGTCTCCAAAGGGGAGACAAGGAAAGGCTGATGAATGAGTAGTCAAAGGAGCTCAAAACGAGCAGATTCTTGGCAGAAAAAGGAAAGACACTCTTCCAGATTAATTAAACAAGTGACGGGACATCGACACTGCTGATCTGCACTGCTGTACCTGGCCTAAAACCAGGGGCTGCTCCTGCTGTGAGAGGGTAAAGGATCCACAAAGCAAAGGCAGGCCTCATCGTGTCCATAAAGGGAAAGGATTTCTAGAAGCCACCATGAGTGCAAGATGAAGCTGAATGCACTGATACAGGATTTGTGTCAATTATTTAACCTCCCTGAGCTCAAGCTTCCCTGTCTGCAAAACAGGGATAACACCACCTACCCATCGGGATCTATGTGATCGTGCCCTGGGATTCCAATTCCAGCACGCACGGCACACAGCCCACACGCAGCAGGCATGAACGGTCAGCCCCTCATCTTCTAAGGTTTCTATGATTTCTCAAAACTTAAGATTCTGTGGTTCTAACTTATTTGGACTATAACAGAGCCTCACCGGCTATGTATGTTCCATAAGTGTGTTAGATGTTCATTTGTCATTCAAAAACTAAGATAAGACAAGTGTGTGACAACTTACACATCCAAGCAATTTCCTTCGAAAGCAAACTTTTTGGAAGTCCTATTTTAAAATGGCCTCCGATAAGAGTGGCCAGTTAAGCAGTGATTTGGGCTCAGGTCATGATCTCACAGACATGAAATGGAGCCCCACATCTGGCTCCATGCTGAGTGTGAAACTTGATTCTCTCTCCCCTTCTCTCTGCCCCTCCCCTGCTCACCGTGCACACATGCATTCTCTCCTGTCTCTCAAAATAAATAAACATTTAATATATAAATAAATCCTTCAATAAAGCCTAAAATACAGAGAACAAGCTGATAGTTGTCAGAGGGGAGGAGGCGGAGGGAGGGGTAACAGTGGGTAAAAGAGAGTAGAAGTGCGGGCTTCCAGTTATGAAATGAATAAGTCAGAGAATAGAAGACAGAGTGTAGGGGATATAGTTAATTACGCTATAATAGCGACATATGGTGACTGATGGTAGTACATTTTCAGTAAGCACGGTATAACATATAAAGATGTTGAATCACGATGATGCACACCTGAATCTAATGTAACATTGTGTGTCGACTATAACCAAATAAGAAAAATCATAATTTAAAAAAGGCTTTCAAATCCAATGTACGAATCAAAAAGTAACAAAAATCCCAATTTAATGTCCAAAACCTCATTTAAACTTCCCACCAACCCCGTAAGAACAATTTCCCAATTGCCCACTGAGGAAACTGAGGGTCAGAGAAGTCAGGCAACCCCCCCAAGGTTCTGGGGCTGATAATGGTAAAGCCAAGACTTGAACCCAAGTCTTCAAAATCAAGCCCCACAACCCAGATCTTACTACCTTTCAGTTACAACTGTACGATGGGCAGCTATTCCACTAGAGGCAGAAATATCCTAAAAAAAATTCCTCCAGTATTTTCACAGTTTAAGGAACTCTGGGATACAAAACAAAGCCGGAACTTTCAAAATCAAATATGTTCACATGAGAAGCAGAATCCTTCCTGACTTCCACCTTGCTCTATGTTCTTCAGTGAAATAAAAAGCTCAGAGCCCTGGCACAGAGCAGACATTGCTGGGTATGTGGGAAGCAGGCCTGAGAAAGGTCAGCGGTGAGCTGACGGCAGGCCAGTCACAAAGAGAATTCCAATGGCTGGGCTCACGATCAAACACACCGCGGGTAACCCAAGAATGAGCTTCTGAACACCCCTCCGGCACAACTGTTAGCTGACACGATGTCATGTGCCCTGCATTCGCAGGTGCTCAAAACAGACACTTGCTAGCACCTCCTGTCCTTAATGAGGCACCGTGTATGGACCCAACAGCTGCAGGTGCTGAGTCAGGCCCGCCTGGCGCTCTCAAAGAGCTCACAGGCTCACCGGGCGGGCACACGCTCGAAAACACTGAAAAGTGTGCAAAGCACAAGTCCACGCGACGTTGTTTTGAGGGTCTGGAAGAGCTCCGTGGATGATGACTTCTGAACCGAGCCTGCACACCCAACAGGATTTCCACGAATGAGGAGGGGGAAAATAGCCCCAGGGCACAAGACGTGCCAAGCGCCGTAAGGAGGAATTCAGGCTGTTCTTAGGGAAAGTGACTAATCTGCTGAGGCCAGTGGCAGAGCAGCACACGGAGGGATGCTGTGGGAGACGAGGCTGCAAAGGAATGTTGCGGCCAAGACATGAAGGACCTTATGTGCCAGGCTAAAGCACTTGAATCTTGACACTCATGGGTACTGCGTCCCGGGTAATGACGCAGGAGAAAGTTAAATAGCAGAGCTACCCCTTTAAGAACTGACCACCCTTCCATCGAGCCTCCAAACACAGGGAGGGTGGGAGGGTCTGAAGGACAGCTTCCTCCTCCCAATGGACCCCTTCTCCATGGCTCCACCCACAGAGAAGTCAGAGGAGTGGGTGGCTCTCAGAGGTGCCCCAACCCACACGTCTGTGGACATTTCCCTCTAGTCTGGAACTCCCAACCATGAAAGACCCAGAAAAGACACCACGTCTCCTGTTCCAGGCAGGATTTCCACTCTGCCTTCAGGGAAATGCCAGCACTACCCAACCTGATGAACCAGAACACGGGCCGAACACAGGCTCCAGCCTCTTTCCTGTTAACTAAGCAGAAGCCAGAGGCCTATCCAGCACACCCTGTGTGTGCCCAAAGCTCCCTATCAGGGAGCTCTTCCGTCCAGGCCTGGTACCATGTGACAGGGGCCTCCAACCAGTAAGGAGCCTGCACTGACGTCACCAGTTAGGTCCTATGGAACCTTTCCCTTAAAGGAGCCTTTGCAGCAGGTCCCATTTGTTAAAGGCACAGGCAAGATGTTTTTCGCTTCCTGCCCAAAAAGGAGCTCCTGGTCTAGAAGGAGGGATAAAACATAAACCAAGTAGGAGATGGTGAGTACCATGGAAGAAGGACAGGTGATACAAATCCTCACGAGTAACCCTGTGACTCGATGTGATTTCTTAAACCCATTTGACGGACATGGAACCTCGGGCTCAAGCAGGTTAACTGACCTGGCGGATCACACAGCTAGAAGTGCCACAGCCAAGATTTGAATGCTCAGAATCACCATAGAGCCATATACTCTATTGCCCCACAGCCCATTGTGATGCGAGCTAGCAGAAGAGAGAACAGAGAGATCCTTTCTAGTATGGGGCAGTGTGAACGGTGGAGAATAGATGGTGATCACAGGTCACCTCAGTCAGAAGGTGGCCATCCAGGCAGAAGTGTTTAAGAGGAACAGGAGGTCTCTGGATGAAGACAGAGGAGGACCCCTCAGGCTAAGAGAACAGCATGAGATAAAGCACGAAGGTGAGAAAAAGCAGGGTATGTCTGGAAAATGGCAGGGAACCATGGGTGTCTTAGGGATGAGCGAGCCAAAGCCTCACAGCGGACAGGCATTGCTGTCTGACAATGATGGGCCAGGGACCAAGGGCATGAGTTCTTACTTCTAAATGGCAAAATAAAGAAATTTACAGTCAGGGACACACATCTGAACATACTAGGAAAACAATGTTTCCAAGCAGAACAGTGGATGCTTCCAGCTCTACTTGGGGTCCCGTGCTATCGTGCTAAGGCCACCATACATTCACCTTCCAGGATCTGGGCCGGGGTCAGGTCCCTTCTGATCAATATACACAGGAACACTGGCCCCTCTGGAGGTCTGAACTTCTACACCTCTTCTAGTAGATTCTGCCCTCCTTGAGAAGAATCCCTACAGCTCATCAAATGACTCCCAAGCCCTAGCTGGGGCACAAGCACCCGAAGTGGTTGAACGGAGTACAGAGAGCAGGACAGGAGTCATAGAATCAAAATACACTTGATTTTTGGATTCTCCAAGAATTAACAATGGAACCCTGAGCGAGTCCCTTCCTTTTAGAGAAGTTAAATTTCTTCATTTGTAAAATGGAAGGAACCATCCTACTCATATATCTAAGAGTTCTTGTGAGAATTAACAACTAATTTGTGAAATTAAATAGAAGGATATGTGTTTCTACATGCAGCCTGACATGTTTAGAATAGGTACTCCCCCTGAAAGCCACCATGATGACAGAGGTGGTATAAAAACGGCACAATCCTCCCGGTAAAGTATCTAAAACTGGAGCTGTCAACAATCCCCCCCTCCCCGCCCCCGTTGAAAATTGATCTGTATTCCCCCAGGCAAGTCATTACATCCTTTTGTGCCAAATTGTTTTCATCTTTTAAATGACCCAGTAATCCCACTTTGGGCAATATACATAAGGGAATAATCCAAAAGGAAAAAAGAAGGCAATTTGTTCAGAGATGTTATTCATAGTGCTATTTCTAGCTCTTTACATATCCCTCTATTATAGCACTTCTCTCACTGTGCTGTAATTATCCACTCCCCTTCCATACGCCTCCAAATTATCTTTGAATCAGTCCCCAGCACCTAGCACAATGCCTGGCATACAGTAAGAACTCAATAAATGTTTGTTGACTAAATGAATGGGCAATATGAAAGAGATTTTAAAAGAAATTCAAATGAGCAAAAACAAAACACTGCTTTTAAGAGATAATGCTAGAGTTTAAAAAAAAAAAATGGTAATACAGACGGCAAACTATTCAAAGAGGAGCATGTGAAGATGCCCAGAAGTGAATTTCAGGTGATTCAGAATACGATCTCTGAGCATCTCCCGGCTCATGCCCAGTGCAGTATAGGACTGCCATGAGACACCCAGGGCATGAGGTCTCATGTGGAGTCACTTTGGCCCGGTGGCCAGAGCACAGGCTCGGTCACGAATCTTAGATTCCCAGCCTGACTCAGACACAACCTCACACTGACCAATCATCGAACTTCTCTGAGACCAGTTCTTCCACGCCACTGAAACATGGGGGATTTACAGGAAAGCCCATCCCATTTAAAGGAACCACAGAGGGGGAGGCGAGGACTGCCAAGTGTGAAATCAAACGTAAACGAAAGAGGAGGTTTGGGAGGTACGCTTGGACCACGGTCCTCAAGCCAAGGTGGGGCCTTGAAGCCCCAGCTCTTCCATGCCCCGCCCCCCACCCCAAGCCTTCCATTCCCATCTAATAGGGTGGCTGAAGGCTCCTAGCAGGGAATCTGCAAGAGGCAAGAATCTGGATGACCCATCAAGGGAAAACAATATGTTAAATACGGCCCACAAAGTCAGCATCACTCTGAATGTTCCGTATTCTTGGTGGGAAAGAATGCTTTATACAAATACCCAAGGAGAGCAAAGGAAGCGGCATGTTCTGCAGGGCTTATTTTGGGGCGTTCCAGCAGCTCTCAGCCAGGAAGTCAGAGGCAGGAAGCCCCTGCCCTCTGTTCCCCGGCCAGAAGTTCAAGGTTAGAAACCAAAGCAGGGAGCACACAGACTCTTTAGTCTGAATCAGCTGCAAGTCTCTGCACCCCCCACCTCCCGCATTGCACATTTTCACCTCCATCAGGGTCTCCCAGATTCCTGCCCACTGACCTTCACACTACCCTGAAGGAAACTGCCCTGGACGTCCCGTAGACAATCCCTCCAAAACATGTCATGAGCCAAGTCACTTCTCTTTGGCCCCATTTCCACCACCCTAATCAAAGTTACCACCACCTCTCGCCTACTGACGGCAAGAGTCTCCTCCTGACCCCCTTGCTTCTACCCTTGCCCCACTCCCTGCAATCCATCCCCCTGACAGCGAGCTGAATGATGCTCCCCATCACCCCTAGATTCGGGTCAAGCCCCTGATCTAGCTTACTTACACCCAGCAGCCCTTTCCCTGCCCTCCTGGCATGCTTCTTCCTCGGCCGCCCACTACCTCCTAGCATTGTGGGCCCTTTCCATTCCTCAAGCGCAAACTCATTCCCGCTCCATGGCCTTGGCATCGACCGCGCCCTCTGCATGGCTCTTCCTCCTGACTTTTGCATGGCTGACTCCTTGTCATTCAGACCTCAGCTTAAACATCACCTCCCAGATCCCTTCCTCCATTCACTCACCATCTTAGTGCCCTGTGTGAACACTCCTAAGTGTTACTTATCATTCCCTCCTATTTACAGGTTCATTTATTATCTACCTTCTCCACACACCCTAACTAGAATGTAAAGGTCCAAGGAATCATTGTTCCATGTGTCTTTTCCTTCACTCTAAACCCAGGGCTGGATCAGTGCCCAGAACAGTATGAAGCACATAGGTGGGAATCCAATAAACATTTAATAAAATTAGATGAATACATACCACCAGTGACAGAAACCTTACCAATTGCTAAAGGCAAGTCGCCCAGCACTGTGGATAACGTCCTGGGCTCTGGAGTCGGATGACTGACGATCAGTAATGCTTGCTACTCAGGAGCTGTAGGAGTTTAGGAAAGTGTTCCCATTTCTCTAGACCTCGCTTTTCTCAAGTAAAATGGGGTTAACAGCACCCGGCTACAGGAGGGCTGGGAGGATAGAAGGAGATTGATCATGTAGAACACCCCATGTGGGCTCAGCACAGACAGAATGTTCCCTGTTGTCAACGGCGGTCCCATCTTACAGGTGGGAAAACTGAGATCAGAAAGCAGCATCACCCAAGTGAAACACTGGGTCAGCAACAGAGCCAGGTCAGAAAATCACAGCTGCAATCTCTGTCCACTGCTATTCCTTAGACATCGTAATAACAAAACGCCTGATAGCATGTAACTGATTTATATACTCTGTCTTGTTCCCTAAAGGATCTGCTCTGAAGTACCTAACAGAAATGCATATAATTCATGATTTTTTTATGGTGAGAAAACTGGGGAGTGAGATGGAAAAATAAGGTGAAGGAAAAGGACAAGGATTACAAAAAAGAAGAGTCTTGGGGTGCCCGGGTGGCTCAGTCAATTAAGTGTCCCACTTCAGCTTAGGTCATGATCTCGCAGTTCGTAAGTTCTAGCCCCATGTCGGGCTCTGTGCTGACCGCTCAGAGCCTGGAGCCTGCTTTGGATTCTCTGTCTTCCTCTCTCTCTGCCCCTCCCCTGCCCGCACTCTGTCTCTCTCTGTCGCTCAATAATAAACACTAAAAAAATTTTTTAATAAATAAACAAGCATTTAAAAAATTAAAAAAAAAAAAAAGAAGAGTCATACATCTCATACCATTCGCCACAGGTGGGCTTCACATTTGGGTTTAAGCTTCACAGAGACCGATAGAAAATGGAAGGAAATACCCATGTACAGTCCTTTGGAACACTCAGTTACTGAAATGTCACAGCAAGGTGTGAGGAGATATCACCATCCAGTTAAGAACCACCCTAGTTTGTCACACTCTTGCCAACTAAAATCAAATATCCCCTTCCCCCTGACCACACGCACTCTGAAGTCACACAACCTGGGTTCAGATCCCAGCTCCACTGCCGACTGCGTGACTTTGGGCAGCTCAACCCCCCAGGCTCTTCCTCTATAAAAAGAAGGTAAAACACAGCACCTAAGTGGGTCAACAAAATGCGGTGTGTACGTACGTAATTCTGTCACGTGCTACAACACAGATGAACCTTGCAGACATTATGCTAAGTGAAATAAGGCTGCCACAACAGAATCGATACTGTAAGATCCCACTTAATGTGAGGTGCCTAGAAATTCATGGAGACAGAGGGCAGAAGGACACTTGGCAGAGCCGAGGGGAAGGGGAAGGGGAAGTTAGTGTTTAGTAGGTCCAGAGGCTCAGTTTTGCAGAATGAAAGGAGTTCTGGAGACGGGTTGCAGGACAGGTGGCTACAAGTAACACCCCGGAGCTGTACATTTAAAATGGTTAGATGGTAAATGTGTACTTTACCAAAATTAAAAATAAAGTTAAAAAAAAAAAAACAAACAGCACCTACTCATGGGTGGGGATAATAGTGACTCAATGATTTAGGTCAAGTGCTTAACCCAATGCCTGGCATTCAGAAAGCAATCAATTCATGGCAGTTCTCCTTCCGAACAGTAACAGCCCATACACCTGCACCACCAACCCTAACCTCTTGGTGCCCTTGTCTGTCACCACCATAGCAGGTGGGGGAGGACCCCAAGCCCTGTTGCCTCAATCCCAAGCCTTCTTGCCTCCCACCCGGCGAGCAGGGCTATACGCAGGCCAGCCACCGTCATGGAGCAGGAGACAGGCTGTGCACAGGGTCCTGGGGTCCTGCCTCCCTGGCATTCTAGAGCGGCTTAAGGAACTGCTTGGCCTCCCTTCAACACTGGACAGACTTGGGTCTCCGAGCACTTCCCTGAGCTATTAGGATCCACCGCCTAATGCCACCGGCGTGAAAGTGCTTCCCCGAGACACATCTCCAGTGTCTTCCCTGAATTGAAGAAAAGTGCCCCCAGGTTCACCAGAACCCAAACTGACTGCAAAGAACTACTCATGGCCGTGTAACATCTGGCGGGCTGTTAAGAGAGGGTGGTGCCCTCTAAGTCTCTCTTTAAAGCTGTATCAAGGCAAGGAAGTGTGTGTATGTGTGTGTGGGTCTACGAGTGTGCGTCTATGTGTATGTGTAACCATGTGTATGCCTGTGTGTGTGTCTATATGTATGTGCACCTATGTATATGCCTATGAGTGTGTGTGTCTGTGTGTGTGTGTGTGTCTGTCTATAATATGTGTCTGTGCCTGTGTATAAAATCCATTCAGAGTCAAGCTCACCTTTCGATGGGAATTACACTGCAGCATTCTGACAGCTAAGCAAGAAAGCCCTCCCTGCTCAGTCTCTTTCAAGGTCTGTGCATAACTTCTACCCTCTGGGAGAAACTGAAGTAGGGGTCTCTGTTCCCCGGTTCTGCATTTTGGACAAGCTATCACTCCCTTCTAGGAAATCAGGAAAGAAAAAGATCTAGAAGCCAAAGCAGGTCAGAAGGCAGCAGCCCACATTCAAATAACATTCACATGACCAAAAGCAGAATAAGTAGAAAGCAAAAAAAGGGGGAAAAAAAAAAAAGAAAATTTTACAAACAACAAAAGCCCATGTAACCTGACAGAAAGAGGTCTGAACTGGGGCAGTTAGGTGCTAGTTCTCAGTCTCACCAATCAGATCAGTAAGTGGAGGCAACTCTGGCATCCAGAGTCCCCATTTCCTCATCTGCAAAATGGGCACGCTCTTCTCCACCTCTGCCTGCAGGGGCAGCTGAACTGTAGCGGAAGGAAGAACAATGGAGAACCAGAAGCCCGGGGGTTCTAATCCCACCTAATCAGCCCTGTACCTGCAGGGTGAGTTAGCTTAGCTCCCAGGCCCTGCATTGCCCACCGTCCTGCTGCAAAAGGAGGCCGACAAGCCAAATCATCTCTAAGACTCCTTCCAACCCACACAACGTCCTGCACACTGGGTATTTATTCCAGACCGTGGATGCCATGCAAATGCTGCATATATGGCCACATTTTTATGCCCTTAAGGCCAACCATAACTCTGCTTTTCAAGCTAAGACTACCCCTCCCCAAGTGTCCACGAACGTCCTTCAGGCTTGTTGCTCTAACCCTAGAAGACAGACAGACGACAACACTCCCAAATTACCTTCCTACCCAACTCTGGCTAGGCCTCAGGTGGGAGGAAATATCTTTCATATTTTTTTCATATACAAATAGAATTTTCCCTCGGGCAGAGTCCGCCTCCAAATCCCACAGAAAGAAGAGCTCCCCTGGGAAAGCAGCTGTCCACACCCCAAATTAAAGTGGCCAGTGCTCCCAGCAACATGTCCCATCACCCTGCAAGCCCCAGGTCTGTGAGCAGAAAGGCCATTCGCTCTGTCAATAAGGATGTACTCACGTGAGTCGGGCCCCACAGGCAGCTGGCCCTCCGCTGGCCCTCACTCCCTCTCACACACCCTGAGTCCCACTGCAAGGAGGTGGTCCCAAGGCCCGAGGGGAACAGCACTGAAACATTCTCTCCTCAGCTTCCAGTACAAGGGGCAAAGGAATGGAGGGGACGGCAGGGGGGAGGGGGGAAGGGGGCGACTTTGTTTCTGGAAACAAGAATTCAAATCCTGCTTCTCCTAAACCCTGAGTCACCTCCTCCTCTTCCAATAGATCAGTGTGGTGGGTAAACATTTCCATATATGGAGAAGCAGGCTAGAGGATGTCAGAAAACTCACCCTTCTCTCCTCTGGCACTTGAAGAACATGCCCCCACTTATGACAGAATTCCTTAATCGGAGTAGATGATTAACCCCAAAAGAAGGAGAGTCTCAATCTGCACAGGCTGACTGTTACAGGAAAAAGGCTCCCAGTCCAAACAAGGAAGTGACTGTTTTGCAAGACTTTGAATTCACCTGAGGAATGGGGCCATCTAGAAGGCACTGACATTTATGGAGTCAATCTATTCATTCAGAGGAGGAGGGTGGTATCTGGGGGAGATGTACCCTAAGCGGCCACCAAGAATCCAATCCACAAGTCTTCTGATGGCAGATGAGCCCTAAAATAATCCCCACCCTTGGCCCCAATTCCCGGACTCCCTTGGGCCAAGAATCCTCCTGGGAACGTAGTTTCGCATGAGTTACTCGTAGGACAGATACCAGGCACAGAAACCCAGAATAAAACCAGACTTTCAGAAGAACACTGTTGAGGGGGAAGGAGGGCCGAATGCCCAATTTAATTTGTATGATTACTTCCCATCAGAAGGTCCTGAGAAGTGTTTGAGTGTTTCAACTAAATTGAACCAGTACAGTCAGGAATGGATCTGGTCTAAAAAGGACTCCAGACTGAATTAGCAGAAGAGAAAGGAGAGAGAGATGGGGTGCGGGGGAAAATGGCGGTGAAGGGGAGGGGGGGGTCTACTCATCCCAGTGGTTCTGTTTCTTACAGGGATCCTGTTCTACTGTTGGCTGCAAAGGCTTTCTGCGTGCCATGTACCAGTTTTCCAGAATCACCACCCACCTCCTGCCCTGAACCATGAGGCTGCTAGTTCTCATCCCCGGGGGAATCTTCAAGCAATAAACAGCACTACTCAGAGGGCCAAGGCACCCAAGCCCTAAACCCAGGTCAGCCCACTCCTTAAGATTTTGGAAAAATCAGTTCTCTTGGGGCTTATATTCTTTCATCTACAAACTGGGTCAATATCACAAAACTGTCCGACTACGTGTGCTAAAAGCAGCTTCTACTTGGTCTATCCAAATAGTCACAGCACACTTATTCTGATTACTTGTTTTATCTTTTGGCGAACATGCCATAAATACCTGAAAAGCAGCAAGCATTTCTTATTTATTGCGTGTTTAATAAATGAACACAAATATAAGTGATTATTAAATGAGGTAGGGAAACAGGATCAGAGAACCTTCTGGCACATGCCAGGACCATAACTCAGCACAGAATTCCGGCCACTGCGGTCCTCCCCAGAGGTCCCAGAGGCAGCCTGAGGAGGGTAAAAGGATGATCCTCGTTTGTAACTGAGAAGACTGGACATGGAGCCCTGTGACTTGTGGTTCTGTAGAAAGACTGTCATCCTGTCAGGAGCTCAGAGCCCCTTCCAATATTCCAGCAGGAACATACCAGCAGAGGGAAAAGACATTCCATGGAAAATAGCTGCCCACAGATGGCCTGGGAACTCTGGAAACCGCGGAGTAAGCAGACTACAGGGATAGGTATGAAAACCAAGAACAAAGAGTCTATGTCTACCCTCCATTTTGCAAAATAGCACTTGGAGACCAGCTTCCATATTCACAAAAGGGCCCCTCATTCCTTAATGTATGTGTGCCTCTCTTCCTCTTGACCACTGCGAACCACTGGCTCTGGGATCTTGAGAGGAGAGAAGACCACTAAGCCCGACGTCCCACCTGATTATAAATCCCAACCCCCCCCTCCGCCGGTGTCCATGACATCTCCAGTGAGGTGGCGACCATCATCTCTTACAGCTGCAAATTCCATCTTTCCAACAGAAAGTTCTTCCTTATATGGAAACCAAGTCCGGCTCCTGGCTTTCCCGTGCCTCATTCTGCCTCTTCGAACCATATGAACAACCGATGTCTGTTCCATTGGCTTGGAATTTTTGTGGGTGAATCCGGATACAGAAACAAAGCTGCCCAAGATCTCAACCCTCAGTCACTCTGGCCATTTCCTGACCATATCACCCTGCTCGCTCCTAATGTATCTGGTACCACCTTGAAATCCATCCTTTTCAGGCTTTTCCAGGAAGAACTATTGCTAAGCAGTCTATTCTGCACATGGACCCCTGGCCTTGTGGACTCACAAGACGTGCCCTGTGAAATCCCAGTCCCTGAGAAATGAGAGGAGAGACATCTTCGAGACCATTTCTTCGGCCACATTCCCACCCTTTGTGGACAGAGCTCAGGGATGTGGATCCCATTCCCGACTCCCCATTCCTGGTCTCCTGTCCTGCCAGACCTAGCATTGTCTCCAGGACACATGGCTGTTCCAAGGAACATTAAGAGAGAGCTCTGCAGGAAAAGAGGGCCTTGCCAACTCAAACGCTCTCAGAATAATAACCAAGCAGCCTGCAGGCAGGACAGCAGTGCCAGCTTGCTGATCGCAGGGCTGGGAGCTCGTGATCCCTGACTAACTACCCCGGCACCATTCTGGACACTAACTACCCCGGCACCATTCTGGACTTCATTGTCTTTACAAATCGGGGGAAAAAATGTTCTTTTGTGCTGCAGTTCTGATGGCACAGCTTGGAGTCAGGGCACATGCAGCAATGATGCCTCACATTAGCAACATGCTTTACTAGTTGATAAATGTTTTCCCAGACAGTCTCATTTAATCCCTACTGGCAACTCCACTGGGAGTATTGTACCCAATTACGTGACAGGAAAACTGAGGCTCAGAGAGGCGAAGTATATTCCTAAAGTCACACCAATAGTAAGTAATTAGAGGAACGCTGGTTTAGAAGTTAGACGACTAACAGTTCCAACTCTGCTAAGTACTAACTGTATGACCCCTGGCCAACTTTAACTTTCCTAAGCCTCAGTTTCTACACCTGAAAATTAGGGATTAAAATAGCCCTTCTGCCTCCTCCCAGAGCAGTTACGAGGATCAAATGAGATAATGAGACTTAAAACCCTCTGGAAAACGGGAAGGCATTCCAAAAGTGTAAGGGATTATTGTGTGATTACTTGTAAATGACTGTGCATTCCATTACAAATACAAAAAAGCAGTGAGGTCATCCTCGAGACAAAGAAACATTAAGGCTCTGGGAACGAAAGGGAAATGATTTGATGTTCTACAGGTTTCTGTCTGTGTGCTTCTCACTGGTAGCTGAACCTCAGCATCAACTGTCAGATTTTCAGCCGCCAAGTCGCATGTGCCAACAGGACTCTCAAGACAGTGCTCCTTTTTCAGCTACAAGCGAATGCCGGCCCGAAAGGAGGTAATGGAGAGAGGGATGTCTGGAAGACCCTCCGAGAGTCTCAGTTCCGGAAACATGACCTACGACGTTCTCCTTGGAGAAGTTGTTAGAAATACAGGCTCCAGTCCCTCTGCAATAAGCCCACGGGGAAATAAACGTACAGGAACGAGCTATTTACCAGAGAGCACTGAGGAGGCTCCCAAGCATGAATTAATTAAGGACACAGGGTATTTCAAGCTGCAGACACCAAAAAGATGGAAATCAGCAAACCATTTAACATCCGAACACATCTCACAGAGGCTCAACCTGGAATGCGTGCAGCCCAGGCAATGGAGAGGTGTGCCTGCGTACCAGAGCCCCTGCTGCAGATCACGTGGGGGCGGAGGGGACCCAGGAAGCTCGGAGAGCACAGTCACTGGTCTGCTGTCCTTCAGGCCCCTGCCAACACGCTGGTCATCAGGCGCCTCAGTGTCTGCAAAGGTCCAAGTCATCAACGTCGTGCATGGAAAGGGCCAGATCTGCCCCAGAAATCCATGCCCAAGGCTGATGAGCGCACAGCTCAGTGATGATTATTTCCTGGTTTGCACCTTATCATCTCCTTCCTTGTGCTTCACATTGGAGACAGGCACTAAATAAATTTATCACAGAGGTGTGTGCATACCTATTAAGAGTGTGTGCCTGAATCCCCAGGGACGGTGCAGCAAAGGGGTATGAGACACAACGTGGAACGAGGGGTGGCCTACTCCATAAGTTCAGACTTCAGTAGGGTATCCTCAATGGGAGGCACAGACTTCCAGGCTAGGTATTCAAAGAGGGTGAGACGGGCACAGTGACAAAGGACATTCCAAGCAAAAGGAAGGATGTGAGGCCAAGCCATGAAGACCTATGTCCAGTGACCAGCAATGTGTAGGCCACTAGTGGGAGAGGTGGGCAGATGGGTGGAGACGAAAAGAGGTGACTCAGCAAGATAAACCGAAGCCAGATAATTATCGTAGCCTAAGGTGATTAGGTTGGGTTCTATTTCTGAATGCAGACTGGTTTTTTGAGAAGCAAAGCTCTGAGCACACCATGGATCAGGTTTTTGAAAACGGTCTCTTTGGGGGCACCTGGGGGGCTCAGTCAGTTAAGCGTCCGACTCTTGGTTTCAGCTCAGGTCGTGATCTCACGGTTTCCTGAGTTCGAGCCCCGTGTCTGCTGCCTCTATGCTGACAGCAAGGAGCTTGCTTGGGATTCTCTCTCTCTCCCTCCATCTCTCTGCCCCTTCTCCACTCGCTCTGCCTCTGTCTCTCTCAAATAAATAAATAAATAAACTTAAAAAACAAAAAGAAATAAAAATAAAAACATATATGGTCTCCTTGACTCCTCACCGGCCAATAATAACAACAAAACAACTATAATGTAATGAGTGTTTACTCTGTGCTGAGCATTATACTAAGCAGGCTACATACATTACGCCATCTGGTCATATCAGCTGCCCTGTGAGCCAGGCAGTCTCACTTATTATACAGATGAGAAGATAGAGCCTTAAAGAAAAAGGAAACTGGGCAAGACCCAGAGATAGTAAGTGGAAGAGGCCAGGATTAACTAACTCCCAGTACAGACTCAACCCCTTTCAACTCCAGAATGCGCTCGTCAATTTCTAACTTTCTTTCCTATTGTCCAGACTCTCCCTATCCCATTTCTACAAGATGAAACCATCCTCATATAACTATCACAGAGGACAGTCATATATATAACAAATAAAACTCTCTACAAAAACAGCTGACAGTGTTTCTTATCTGCTTCTGTCTCCCCAGAAGGTCCTTGGAGTCAGGAGCCTCGCCTGTGTTCTCAGCACTGTGCACACAATGAACCCTCCATACTTACATGTGTTCAGTTAGACAAAGTCTTTGAAGGCTGGGCCAGGGAAGTAACACAATACTAGCTGTCATTTCCACTCTACTCTTCACAAAAATGGAACTAACCTCAGTGAGGTTCCCAAGGTCTGAAGAGGAGACCCAGCCAAGATGAAGGGCGCAGGTCAAAGATCATGTGCATGGGGCAGCCTGAAGCTTCTGCCCCTTCTCCGAGTCTGCAGGACCCTGAACCTGAAGCCAGGAGTCCAAAGGCCCAAAGGAAGAGGTAGGCAGAATGCTTCCTTGAAAAAGGTGGGGGGAACCCCAGAACCCCTCATAGTGTGACCTGTACAAAGCCACTCCGTCTCTCAGCTTTGGTGAACGCATGCACTGGGCTAGCACAGTAGTTTTCAAACTCTTTTTTCCCGGCAGCCATTTTTCCTTTAAACAAAATGCTCTGCAGGTGCTTACTTGGAAAGTAGGTAACAACAGAGCTGGTGAGGCCAGGCTCCAGGGCTCCCTCTGTTCTTCTCCCCTCTTGTGATGCTCCACCAAGCACCCCAACCACAACCCCACTTCTGGAGTCCGGTAGTGCTGTGTGATTCAGGAAAGCACAGCTTGAACACCAGCAGCCTTCTGAGCTCTTCATGGTACCTCGCAGCTCTGACGGTGGTAGCCTCCAACACGAGCTCTACCTCCTTAATTAAGCAGCTCTGTAATTCTATCAGTGAGACAGGGAATACACAGGGTAGCAGGGAAGAAAGAGTTCTCAAATCAGAAAACGTGGATTATAGGGGCACCTGGGCGGCTCGGTTGGGTAAGCGTCCGACTTCGGCTCAGGTCATGATCTCACGGTTTGTGGGTTCAAGCCCCGCGTGGGGCTCTGTGCTGACAGCTAGGAGCCTGGAGCCTGCTTCTGATTCTGTGTCTCCTTCTCTCTCTGCCCTTCCCCCAGTAGTGCTCTATCTCTCTCAAAAATAAATAAACATTAAAAAAATTAAAAAAGAAGGGGAGCCTGGGTGGCTCAGTCGGTTAGGCATCCGACTTCATCTCAGGTCATGATCTCACAGTCCGTGAGTTCGAGCCCCACGCCAGGCTCTGTGCTGACAGCTCAGAGCTTGGAGCCTGCTTCAGATCCTGTGTCTCCCTCTCTCTCTGCCCTCCCCTGCTCATGCTCTGTCTTTCTCTCTCAAAAATAAACATTAACAAAAAAAAATTTTTTTTTAAGAAAACTTGGATTATAATCTATTGAAGACCTGTGTTCTCGGCAAGCAAGTTATCCATCTGAGTTTTCTCATCTTTAAAACAGGAAACAATATGGTTGTCTACCTAATAAAGCTTTTATGAGAACTAATATGCATAATAAGTTGCTTGCTAGAATGTTGCAATAAATACTGTGTTGTGATCCTCTCATCTATAAATTTATCTAAGTTCACAGATGGAAAAGAGGCACTGCTGTGTCCAGAGCAAAGAAGATGCTCCAGAAGTGACCAGGGCTCCACACCCTCGTGGACATTTCCAAACGGAGCAAACAACAGGACAGCAATAAAGAGCCAGAGGGAGGAAAATACTTGTGTCCCAAATGCCCCACAGCTCATCTCTGAAAAATTTTACAGCTTGTCTCAGGAAACTCTGAAACCCAAGGCCATTTTAGGCTTTCAAGAAAGTCAACCAAGACAGTCAAGGGTGGAGAAAGCAAGCTTGGGAAAACAAATGACCCAGGTCATTGGCACAGGAGGAAGCGTTAGACTTGGCATCCCAGCTTCCGGCTTCCATACCGACCAGTGAAGGGGCTTGAAAAATCCCATCTGTCTCTGAGCCTCAATTTCCTTAACTGTAAAATGGGGATGAGAACAATCCCGCTTTCTACTTGCCCTTAATGCTGTATAGAGCCGAGGAAGTTAATGAGTATGAAACTCTGTCAAAGTTCTCAGCTGTGAACCTATATCAAACTTTATCATTTTTATAATTTCAAGTAACAAGTTGAACTACTGCGGAAAATAACTTCAATGTACCCATAACTTGGGAATCATCCCATCCCATGCTCCAAATGCATGATTCCCTGTCTGTGGCCTGAGTTTTGTCCCGGGCTCCCTGCACATCCTGAAGCTGCTACCAGCTTAACCCCTGCGTCATCCCAGCACTCCCATCTGATCCCAACTAGTAATCTGAGTTTCACAAAAAATAACATCCAGTTGCCCCAAGGCCAGCATTCGGGATTTCAAGGACGGGCCCCCAACCCATCTTTCCAGACACATCTCCCATTATATTGCTACATGAATCCCTGGCTCCAGTCAAGAATGTACCCCCAATTCTTCCCAACCCCAAGAGTTGGCCATGCTTCCCCCCCCCTTATTCTGTGCCTCCAAATCGGAGTGAAAAATCTCTTTACTGTCCAATGGGGAAGTGGATCACTTGAGAGTGTTCTGTGACTGGAGTGTGGTCAACAGAGTCTTTATTGCCCCATTCTTTCTCTACAGTTGGTCCCACCAACTTCCAGTGCATAAACATCCACATCATAAGAAGAAATACTACCGTATTCTTTGTCGTCAATAAATCTTTTCATGTGCCCCATCTTTTTAAATAATTTTTAACATTTACTTATTTTTGAGAGAGACAGACAGAGCATGAGCAGGGGAGGGGCAGAGAGAGAGGAAGACACAGAATCCGAAGCAGGTGCTAGGCTCTGAGCTGATGTCAGCACAGAGCCCGATGTGGAGCTCGAACCCACAAACCTCGGGATCATGACCTAGCCAAAGCTGGAAACAACGGACTGAGCCACCCAGGTGGCCCTCACATGCCCCGTCTTTAAAAATGCTTAAAGTCGTCGGTTAAGCATCCGACTTCGGCTCAGGTCACGATCTAGCAGTCTGTGGGTTCGAGCCCCGCGTCAGGCTCTGTGCTGACAGCTCAGAGCCTGGAGCCTGTTTCAGATTCTGTGTCTCCCTGTTTCTCTGACCCTCCCCTGTTCATGCTTTCTCTCTCTCTGTCTCAAAAATAAAATAAATGTTAATAAATAAATAAATAAATAAATGCTTAAAGTCAGATATGACCATGACACCCATTTTACAAATAAGGAAGTTAAGGGTCCATAATATAGTAAGTAGCTGAGCCTATAGCCCAGTGTAGGCCCTTGGCTCCTGAGCCTGTGTCACTACCCATTCTCCCCAGCAGCAGAGTGCAATCAAAACCCTTCTATAAAGGTGCTGAGCTGTCTTGTGGCTAGCTCGCTGTGTGCCCCTGCACAAATCACTTTCCCTCTCTGGACCATAACATGAGGACCCCAAGGCCATCCCACACATCTACACCCCATTTCTCTCCTCCAAAGGGTTTCAGAAATGAAACCGTGGAGAGGCACTACCAAGGTAGTGTCTCGCACACGTCTTTGGTCAGTTCCATCCCGAGCTTTCCCTTCCAACCCCCGAAGCTCATCCTGAAAGAAGGAAGGAGGACTGATCTGAACGTCAAAGGGCCCCCAGAACTCTACAGGGCAGCACGTGGCGGCATGACCACACAGACCAGCAAGCGGCTCCCCAAGAGCCACTGCGGTCACAGTCACGGTCACGGTCACGGCACAGGAAGCTTGTCGGCAAACTGCTGGAGGGACAGGCGATTTTTAAGAAGTTTGAAATGCAAGAGCATTAATGCGGAGGGCAGTCTAAGACTCCCGCTCTCCTTCAAGGTGCTTAAGACATCAGCTTCCCTCCGCAGTGTAGGCAATACCACTGAGCACCATGTCTCGTGCGATGTGGAGACAGGATGCGTGTGGCAAGCTGCCGTGTAGTCTCGAGTCCACACGCAGACTGCCAGGCTCGCCTGGGACCACAGGAGCCTACACCTGGCCCAACTTCTGTAAACGACTTGCCTGGAGCATTCGTTCACTCAAAAGGCATCACCGGTATCTACTTGAGAGCCAGTGGTAGGAGGAGGTGAGGCTTCTGCTCCGGGTACTTTGCACTAATATCGTCAGAGGCTTCCCAACGGCAAGAGAGTAAGTCCAAGTGCTTTACCTAGTATCCCAGGTTTCTCAATAACTTGGACTCAACCTTCTATTCTCACCATGAACTCCCTCCTACTGCCACTCAGCACACATCCTTTGCTTTTTTTTTTTTAACGTTTATTTATTTTTGAGACAGAGAGAGACAGAGCATGAACGGGGGAGGATCAGAGAGAGGGAGACACAGAATCTGAAACAGGCTCCAGGCTCTGAGCTATCAGCACAGAGCCCGACGCGGAGCTCGAACTCACGGACCGCGAGATGGTGACCTGAGCCGAAGTCGGATGCTTAACCGACTGAGCCACCCAGGCGCCCCCACATCCTTTGCTTTATTCAGACCAAACTCTTAGCTTGCACTGTTACCTTTGTTTGACCTGCTACCCTCCCCAGCCCAAGATCAAATATAGATATCCTGCATGTCCTTCAAGGCCTACTGGTCACCCCCAACAGGAGGGAGACTGCCCTTTGAAGAAAGGCAGTTATGTCCACAGTGTTTCACGTATTACAGGACATCTAGCGTCTCGAGCTCTGACCGCGGAATGACAATAGTGTTTTGCCTCCAGCTCTGAGATGACAAAAAAAAAAAAAAAAACACCCCACCACGTTTTCAACTGCCCCTTAGGGAGGAGTCACTGCCCCCAGCTGAGAACGACCCAACCATGGTCACCCTACATGAAACCTCCCTTACCTCTCAGTGCATTTGAAGCCATCTCTCTTCTCCAAATCAGCTCATCCGCTCTCTAGCATGTCAGTCATAAGCTTCCTGTAGTCTTATCATGCACCTGACTTAGCCATTCTCTTCCCAGCAAGGACTCCCAGTGGAAGAATCCATGACTTCTCTGCCACAGTGCCAATCCAGCACAGTGTCAGGCTCATAGGAAGTGTGTAATAAACACTCGTGAACAAATTATATAAACAAGACAACTGCCCAGGGCATGACTCCCAAGAGTGTGTAGATGGCAGATACATTCCCTCAGTGGGCTCATCAGAATTCCTCTCCATCTCTAAAGACCCTTCCTGCACTGCAGAAGCAGACTGCTAAGAACTACATTTCCCACACTCCCTGGAAGCTAGTGAATTCATGTCCAGCAAGAAGATATACTTGTGTGAGACCCAGAGGGTAGAAGTGAAGCTAAAGCGTCCTGCCTCTATTTCTACTGGCAAGCACCTTCTGGGGTGCTAAGAGCCAAAACACAGCCCTATGTGGTATGCCAGCATCCTACCACCAGCCGGGAGGATGCTGAGAAAAGTCTAGAGGCCCAGCAGTGGCTTCCTATCCCCTCTTCCTCATCCCCAGATTGTGGTGGTGGAATAAATTCTTAAACTCAATAGCTGCTGATGTAGCCTCCTGTTCCCACTGTTCCAGCCTTTCTAACAGTTTTGTTAGCATCTGTTCCCCCGAATGAATCCCTTTCCACTTAATGATGTGGAATGTCTTTCCTTCCCTTCAAGCCTGAAGATGTAGGAGGGCGGGGGGGGGGGGGGGACAGTAGATCAATTAGCTGATGATCCGTTCCTCTCTTTCGTGATCTGCTCACGTAAGACCTATGTCTGTCTGTACCTAAGACCTTCCCCCTTGCCTCTGTGAAGGGAAGAAATGTATCTCACTTTACGGCAAGGAGCGTAACAGACCTAAGGAACATAAATAGCAGGTCATAAGCTAATCAGAACTACACAAAGTCTAGCTCCTATAAAACTAAGTGTGTTTACAGCATAACTGCTGACTCTCTCCTGAGAATTCTTGGCTTGACCTCTTTGTTTCCCAGAATTGCCACCGACTAGTTCAGTGCCTCAAAGGCATGCCGGCTGCAGACCTATAGCCCATCTGCTCTGTGCAGCCCCACAGAGTAGGCCTCCAGAAATGTCTGTTCCTGTCCTTGTTTCCTCATTTATAAAACAGAGGCGGCAATCATACCTTCCTCATAGGCGGGCTTAGAGGATTCAATGACTCACGAAGAATAAAGCAGCCAGAACAGTGACCGCTTGCGAAGCGTCGCCTGGTGTGGAAACCGAGAGCAATCTTAGGACACAGGTATAAGCCCTACTTTGCAAATGAGGAAACGGAGACTCGGAGAGATCATGTAACGTGCCCAGGTCAGACAGCTAGTAAGCAAGGAGTGGAAGCAGGATCCAAATCCAGGTCCGTGGCCTTCCACCAAATCTGAAGCTCCTTGCACCTCAGCATCCTGCTTGCCGACATGCACACCTAATGGAAAAATGTATTAAACTGGAGGAGGAAAATCAGCCCCTACATAACAGGACTGTACCTTGGGAGCTCTCTGGGCATCACAGAATGATAAGGCCAATGTCATAAGCCCTGCCCTTCAGCACAGTCAGCTCCTGTGGGTAAAATTAGCTCAGCTCTGCTCCGGTGCCGCCTAGAGCCCCAAGGCAAAACTCACCCCGGGCACGGTGCGGCCTCACCTGACCCTCCCAGGAAGGGTCCCTCATGCACCTCATTAGGGCCTGAGATGACTCATTTTGCTCTTTCCTGTCTCCAGCTGCTGAGGTCACCTCTCTACTATCCAGAAAGACAGCTCCAAAGGAGAAGTAAAGATGAAAATACAAGCAACCATTCTGTATTCCTTTCCCCAGGGCAGTTCCCAGCAAGGATGGGGTGCCTGCCTGCCATGCCAGCTGTGTACTGGGGGGAAGGAGGCTGTGCTGAGTTATATAACCAAGTTGAGGACCAAAGACACACATTAGCCTAGACGGACTCCTAAGACCGCCCTCCTTCTTTTACTCTAGTGATGACAGTGTTGACTGGGGGAGGGGCCTATTCTGTATTCTTGTGTCTTGTAGAACACAGCACATGGATGGTCATCACCAGGGTGTCCTCTGTATCCTCCCAACCCAATGCCACCAAACTTGAAGGCAGAGCTCAAATGCCACCTCTCCTGGGGCCTCCCCTGCTCCCATGCCTACCTAGCTAGAATTTCCATCATACCCTCTATAATGACTTAGCTCTACCCTTTATTATTTGGCATTTATTCATTCAGCAAATATCTCTTGCACACCTACTTTGGACTTGATGATACAGAAATAAAAGAAATGAGCCCTGATCTCAAGGAAATGCAACCCACTTCGATAAATAGCTGGAAATGGGGGAAGTGGAGTTATCAAGGGTTAGAGGTGTATTCCAAGCAGAGTTGATTTCAGAGCAAAATCTTGAAAGGCACATGGGCGCTACTGTGATAATCTGGGGAAAGGAGCAATGTCCTCCCCAGGGAACAGTGCAGGTTAAAGTCATGGAAGCTACGGAGAATCCCATGGATATTCCTGGAATGCAGGATCTGTCTCAGAGGTTCATGAGATGATCATGGAAAGAGGCAGGGGCCAAATTACAAAAAGTCTTCTAGCTTATGCAGAGGATTGTGGATCTTACCCAGAATGAAGAAATCCTCCAAGGATTTTAAAAACAGAGATCTGGCATGAATGGATTTGCATTTTTGGAAAGTCACTCTGGAAGAAGGACAGAGAATGGGATGGAAGAAGGTGAGAATAATTAAACCACACAGGCAGAAGATGCTTAGGGTTGGAACTGAGGCAGCAGGACAGCGAAGGGCAGGTAGGAGTCCACCATGGTTGACTCAGTAAGATCAGAGACAGAAAGGCGAGGGGAAGGGAGCAGCCACCCAGAGTGAGCCCCAGTTTCCAAGGTTGGGTGATTGGGTAGATAGATGGTGATATCATTCGCCAGGGTGACAATGCTGAGACAAGTTGAGTCTGAGGTAACTTTAACATGTCCAACTGCCTTTTGGATCAAAAGGCACTGACCTACGTGGGTCTGAAGCTCAGGAGTTCTAAATTGAACGTAACCCCTGGGACCCATGAGCACAAAGACAATGCAGGTGGCCAAAGACAGAGCTACAATACGAACACGTATGAGATGTACAGAGAACAGGAGCCAGCAAAGCAGCTGTGAGGAGAGGCCAGAGAGGCAGGGGAAGAATGAAGGAAGCAAGAGTGGTCAACAGTGACAATACCACAGAGGCCAGAGCAGAGCAGTGGTAAAAAGAAATGAATTGGCCCCCACAGACCTGGGTGAGAACAGCTTCTGTCAGACTGAAATGGGCTAAGAAGCCCAAAGAAGGTAAGGCAAGACAGAGAAGGAAAGGGGAAACTGCACGTCGTCCGAGAAGGACACGTGGGTGTGTGTCTTACTTCCCCTACTAGACGACAGGCTTCCACAACGGTGCTGTCCAGCAAAAATATAAGGCAAGCCATAAATGTAATTTGTCATCTGCTAGCACAAACCATATTTTTAAACAGCAAGACAAACTAATTGTAATGATACACTTCATTTAACCCATGTAACCAAAATATTACCACTTCATAAGTAATGAACATAAAATTTATCAGTAAGGTATTTTATGTTTTCTTTTCTATAAAGCCTTTGAAATCTGATGAATGTTTCACACTTACAGCCCATCTCAATTCGAACTGGCCATACCTTATATCCTCAACAGCCACATGTCATTCTGATTTAACTATGATGAATCAGGGCTCAGCATGGAAGCTGGCTCACTATAAACCTGACATAAAACAAAAATGATGAAATGAATGGATAGGTGATGGACAGAAGGATGAATGCATGGATAGGTGGATGGATGGATGGATGGATGGATGGATGGATGGATGGATGGACTGTCTGTCCTCCACTGAGAAAATCCATGAACTCTCCATGGTTTCTTTCCCTCTATCAACTGTATTTTAAATTCCAATCTTGAGTCATGTTGAACCAGAGCCCCGGTTGAGTTTAATATGAATACAAACAGCCTCATTTCCATTCCTTCTCAACTTCTTCTCTTCCTTCAAAAATCACAAATGTTGTCAGTCTCTCTCATTTTCTTAGAGCAAAACAACTCTGTCAAACACTAATCAGAAGACCTACTCCTTAAGGGGCACCTGGGTGGCTCAGTCGGCTGAGAGTCCGACTCTTGATTTCAGTTTAGGTCATGATCCCAGGGTTGTGGGATTGAGACCCGCATTGGGCTCTGCACTGAGCGTGGAGACTGCTTGGAATTGTCTCTCCCTCTGCCCCCATTCGTTTCCTCTCTCTCTCTTGCTCTCACTCGCCCTCTCTCTCTCTCAAAAAACTAAAAAAAATTTTTTTTAATTAAAAAAAAAATAAGATGACCACTCACATATATCTCAAGCAGACCACTTCACCTCTCTGAGCTTCCATTTCCCCCACCATAAGAATTTAACCTTATATAGTCTGCATATCTCGTAGACTCACTGTACAACTCAAACTAATAAAGACACTAAAATATTATACAGAAGTAGGGGTCCCCCAGAAGTCTCCCTGTATTATCACTATATGCCATACGACCTTGTAACGTTATAAGCTTCAATCATGTCTCCACGCACACATTCGTAACAAGAAAAACCCTGCAAGAAAACATCGGTATTTTAATTTGCAACATCACTGTCCTTCCCTTCTCCCTTCAAAAACCACAGAAGGTGTGCTCACTCTGATTTTCCTAGAGAAACACAACTAGGTTTTCCGAGAGTGATCACACCGTAAGGTTTGCCTACAAAGTGAAGCCTTACAAATGCTGGTCAGGGTGTGACCACGCCCGGGGGATGGTGTGGTTGGAGACTTAATCACCCGTCTACAGAGAGCACAGAGAAAGCGTGCCTTATTGTACAGACATGAGTTCGAGTTCAATAGTGAAAATCTTCTCCACCCCACCCAACCTCCAAGAGCTCCATGGTAACAACTATCTGGTTTCACTCTGCTTTTTGAATATGAAACACAGAAATACTGGAGGGATTACAAAAGGTAAGAAGCTGAAATGAGGTGAAATGAGGACTTCTTAGAGACACAGTTGCCAAGTTAGAGAAAAAAAAACAATGAAGACGATCCATTTGTTTCTTTTGTTGATCAGGGTCACCATCCACAGACCCGATGGAAAAACAACCTCCTTCAGGGACGCCTGCGTGGTTCAGTCGGTTAAGCACCCAACTTCGGCTCAGGTCGTGATTTCATGGTTCAAGAGTTCGAGCCCCGCGTCGTCAGGCTCTTTGTTGACAGCTTCTGTGTCAGCTTCAGATTCTGCGTCTCCTTCTCTCTCTGCCCCTCCCCTGCTCGTTCTCTGTCTCTATCTCTGTCTCTCTCTCTCTCAAAAATAAACATAAAAAAAAGCCTCCTCCAAAACTCTGTGGCTAATCGACCAAGAAGGAGGGTCACTCACAGACCCCTAAGATGAGCAGCGAGCACCCTAATTTAGCAGGAAAGGAACAATAAGAACAAGAAAGATGTGTGGAGGCCCTGAGACGGGGTAGGGGGCTGGAGGGCTGGAGACCATGGGGACACAGTACACGAGAGGCAAAGCACAGCCTTAAATCTTGTTGGTCAAAATCCCAATCTTCTGCTGTTTCTCTTTATGTGATCCCCCTTCTTTAATGTTTGTTTGTTTATTATTATGCGGGGGGAGGGGCGAGAGGCAGAGAGAAGAAGAGAGAGAGAATCCCAAACAGCCCTCCTCCATCAGTACAGAGGCTGAGGAAGGGCTCGAACTCAGGAAACCGTGAAATCATGACCTGAGCTGAAACCAAGACTCAGACGCTCGACCGACTGAGCCACCCAGGCGCCCCAACCCCCCTTTTTAAAGCCAAATCAAAAAATTACCCACTGACTGATCCAGCTAAACAAAGCTATTGATATACAGGTTGCAAAATACGCCAAGGAAAAATTTTAAAAGCAGATAAACTCTGTTGCAAATGTCATTTAATCCAAACTCTGTCCTACCAGCAAAAGATAAATTCTTGTTCCACTTAGTATTTCTCAGCCACACATTCTCCAGGGCCAGTAAAACTCTTGTGGCAAAGCAGCCCTCACAACCAGTTTCCCCCCAGACCATGCACAGACTTATGCCCTCACCAGCCATGTATTAAAGTAAAAACCAGAAAACACTAACATATCGTGGCATGTAATACCTTAAGTGGCAGTGAAAAGCAGGGTCAGTTTATAAAATTTTGCTGTTGCTGTTTAACAAACATTTATCGGGGGGTTGTGGGGGGGTGGTGCCTGGGTGGCTCAGTCGATTAAGCATCCGACTTTGGCTCAGGTCATGATCTTAAGTCTGTGAGTTTGAGCCCCGCGTCAGGCTCTGTGCTGACAGCTCAGAGCCTGGAGCCTGCTTCAGATTCTGTGTCTCTCTCTCTCTCTGACCCTGTCCCACTCACACTCCGTGCCTCCCTCTCTCTCAAAACTAAAATAAACATTAAAAAAAATTTTTTTAAACACTTGTCCTATGCCAGGCAATTTTCTAAGCGCTTTGCAAATATTAATTCATTTAACCTTCCCAAGAGCCCCTATGAAGTAGGTACCATTATCATTATTCCCATTTCACAGATGAGGAAACTGAGGCCCGTTAACACAGAACTAGACAGTGGCAGAGCTGACAAGTGTACCTAAGCAATCTGGCTCAAGGTCGATGCTCGTGACCATCATGCTTCGCCGTCTCTCAGTTGATCTTGTTTATCTTCCCCGTTTTTACTGTTGGGGTGGGGTACCAGAACTCAAATAGTACACTCACTATCATCAGCACAACTGATACATTCTCTCCCTGAAGTTACAGGACAGGCCACATCCTAACCAGGAACAGTATTATTGGTTTACTCTGGGAAAGCCCTGTCACAAGACCAGAAACATGCAGCATCCATGTGATCACCATATTATCTCTGTCATTATCAGAGTGAAGAGTGAAGGTCAAGTGGAAGGCTCGGGGACAGGAGGAGATAGACCGCAGCAGCCGTCTCTCCACCAGTGGTCTTGTCGAGGGGACCGGAAGGCACCTGAGCCGAGGCTTCCTCTTCCCTGAGCTCTGCCACTGCTCGGAGCAAGGACTCTCCGGTCCTCATTTTGCAGAAGAAGACACCAATGGCCCCATTTGCTGTTACACATTACACTTCGATGCAAGAAAAACACCGGTTCCTCATAGATGTCACTGCGAATTCATCGGACACAGAGGCTACATGGCGTAAGAGTGGAGCGTTCAGGCTTTGCAGTCAGACAGGTTAGAGTTCAAAGCCTGTGCACGTCATTGTGTGATACGGTGCAAGCCCCACACTGGTTCTGACTTAACCTGTGCGAGGAGGGAATGATGAAAATCCCTATCTCATGGGGTTGCTGGGAGATCAGAGACCATGCGAGCAAACTGAGTGACACCTGGCACCTGGCAGCTGTTATTTAAAATAAAAATGAAGCGGGGCGCCTGGGTGGCTCAGTCGGTGAAGCGTCCGACTTCGGCTCAGGTCACAATCTCGCGGTCCGTGAGTTCGAGCCCCGCGTCGGGCTCTGTGCTGATGGCTCAGAGCCTGGAGCCTGTTTCGGATTCTGTGTCTCCCTCTCTCTGACCCTCCCCCGTTCATGCTCTGTCTCTCTCTGTCTCAAAAATAAATAAACGTTAAAAAAAAAAAAATCAAAAAATAAATAAAAAAAATAAAATAAAAATGAAGATAAAACATGCCTGCTCCTTCCCGGTCCAGATCTGTCCAGATCCTTCCCCTTCCCCTGTGAGAGGGATAAAATGGACATGCGGCCCCACCTCCTTCCTCCCTGCTCAATGGTACCACTGCGCTCACTCACAGTCCCCTGAGCACAAAATCCTTTAGGCCCCAATCCCTCAGTCAGTCAAGTTCTATGTTGTTTCACATGCTGGTGCTCTTGCTCATGTTCTCCCTTTAACCTAGAAAGTTCTTTACCGTACTCCTATTCATCTCACAAGACCCAGCTCCACATCACTGACTCCGTGAGGCTTTTCCAGTCATTCTCTCCTTTGTGCGTTGGGTGCACATCAACTATTACACTGGTGACATGAAAGGCGATGGCACACCCAATACAAGGCCGCAAGGCACCAGTACACAGAGATATGGTCACACGCGCTGCTAAAATATTTCAGTATTTCCTTGCCTCTTGTTAAAAAGCTTCTGTTTCAAGGCCCCCAAGCGTCCTCACGACACCCCAATTTTCCCAACCCCTCCCTTAAGACCCCAGATCCTCTTCACAATCTATGAACAAAATGGTTCCCCTGGAAGAACTGGTGCCCCTTCAGTCTGGGTGGCTCAGTTGGTTACACATCTGGCTTCGGCTCAGGTGATGATCTCGTGGTTCATGAGTTCAAGCCCCATGTCGGGCTCTGTGCCACCAGCTCAGAGCCTGGAGCCTGCTTCGGATTCTGTGTCTCCCTCTCTCTTTCTGACCCTCCCCTGCTCACGCTCTGTCTCTGTCTCTCTCAAAAATAAATACACATTAAAAAATAATAGCAATACATAAATAAGTATCACCATATACATGGATAACTAACCTGCTAAACTAAATGCTGATCTGCATATTTGTGGACAGGGACTGATATTAATTACTGGGTAGGATGCTCCTTAAGGGCCAGAAGCACATGATTCCTCAGCAACCAGAACACTGGGCACAGAGCAAGCTTAGAGCAAACACTGAACGGATTCACAAGGTCTCCCTCCTCAGCCAAGGCCCAGCACATAGCAGGCCTTCAATACGTTCTTGCTGCCCACCTGCCCGACTGCCCTACTGTGTGCAAATCTGGACCCAATCTGCCTCCTGCCTCCCCCAGACACCCAGTCCACCTCACTGGCCCCAGCTGCTGTGTTCCCATCCCTCCTTCTCTCCTCCAGTGGCCCAACCTTGTGGCCAGCTCTCGGCCACACGCTTCCAGAGGTCCCGATGCTGACAAACCCAACCCAAACTTGCCCAAGACTGGCCTGGGGGTCCTCATTCTTGGACTAAGGGAGTGGCCACAAAAAATATGTTCCCTCAAGGCACACGTGAGATCTCCATTTAAAAGTTAACCAAAACTGGGGCGCCTGGGTGGCTCAGTCGGTTAAGTGTCCGACTTCAGCTCAGGTCATGATCTCGCGATCCGTGGGTTTGAGCCCCGCATTGGGCTCTGTGCTGACAGCTCAGAGACTAGAGCCTGCTTTGGATTCTGTGTCTCCCTGTCTCTCTGCCCCACTCATGGCTCACACTCTGTCTCTCAAAAATAAATAAACATTGAAAAAATAAAAATAAAAAAATAAAAGTTGACCAAAACTGTTAAAAACATTCCTTGTATTTTCATAAACTGATCTTTTAAAAATGGTTGCATATCACATTGATTCACTTTCTCTTTCCTCATCGTCCAGTGTGGCAGGAAGGACAGGGTCTCCTGTCCTTGATATTAATGATGGGGAGGGGACTTCTCCAAGAAACACAGTTGGCTCATAGCATGACAGGGGCTAAAGTCTAACCTCATGCATCTTAGTCCAGGGCTGTTCGGTTTCCTTGAGCCAGTTCAGCTCAGTAATGCACAATCTTACTGAGCTAGGATGTGTTGGACTAGGATGTAAACATACCACATGTGGCCCCGTCCTGCCCCCCCTCAGTCCCCTAATGCCGCTTTGCTCTCCTGCGTAGCACCTTTCACTCTTTGAAAGCAGGGATGTTTACTTGTGTGTTGTCCGTCTCACTTCCCAGACTGCAAGCAGGATGAGGCCTTGGACCGTGTCTGTCCCCTTCGCTGGGGCACATGTGGACCATGCAAAGAAAAGGGAATCTGGAGCCAGATCCAACAGCGACTCCCTGAACCATCGGTCACCAGCAGCCTCACCACAGACAAATAACTCAATCTCTCCAAGCCTCAGTCTCTTCATCCTTAACATCCAAATAATGACACCTACTTCCTATGTGTGTGGAAGCAGTTTAAAAAAAGAATATTCACCAGTGCTTCATACACAATGAGCAGTCAATTGATGCCTGCTTCTCCCTTTTGCTAGTCGTCACCAGTGGTGCCTCCTTCACCCCCTACCTACCCTCCTAAAGCTCCTTCCCCTATCAGTCACGGCAATGCTAGGGCCACAAATTGCCCTTTTCCACCTCAAGGTGTCAGCTCCTCCCACAGACCCTTTCCAAGGCAGGTTATCTACAAGGGGGACCCGGGCAGAGCTCACAGTTGAAGCCAACCACATTTTCGTATCCGCCAAGCTCTGACCTACTTCCCAGCCGAACTAAAGCAGGTGACGCTAGTAATGATTCAGCAAGGGCTTTCTTATTTTTTTCGAGTCATCTTGGACATGGGACATAACCCAGAATCATGAACTCATGGAGCTCAGAGGTGCAGGGTCCACAAAGCCAAGCCCACAAAGTCCAACTCTGTTACTTTATAGATATAGGCTCTGTGTCCTAGAGAATGGAAGTATCTTAGCCAAAAAGAAACCCCCAAATTCCCCCAAAGTTTAGAAACAAGAGCATGGTTCCAATTCTAACCTAACAAAGGGCGTCTGGCTTGCCCAGCACTTTCTCTCATCTCAGAAAGGATCCCTTATGTCTCAGAGCTTAAATTCCTCCTGATTCCATTCCAGACAAATGTATTCTCTCGATTATTAAATATTCTGTATCTTTCTAGACGATGAGAGAATTTCTCTAATTTCTAGCCCCATGAAAGTACAGTGACACACCTATAAATAAAACTGCAAATATTTTAAATTATAATAGATGATATAAGAAAAACCAATAGACTAGAAGTGAGGAGGTATGAAGACAAGACTTAGTTCTGCCTCTAACTACTCCTATGACTTGAAATGAGACCTTCTCCCCTCTGGATCTCCTTTTCCTCATATTAAAGTGGGTCTGCTGGACCAGGTCCTCTCCAGCTGTGATATTCTAGATCAATGAATCTCATGTCACCTTTAATACATTATTATCACCCACTATCCAAAACAATGAGACTGTGACTCATTTAGCTCAGAACTGAATGCAACTGGAAAGGTATTCTTTAACACGTAAACAGTGTTCGTCAATGAACTGCAAAGCTTTTTGCAAAGCAAGGGTTCCACTCTTACATAATTACATCACGTGGACACTGTAAATACCATAAAGCAAATATTGCCAGACTGAGGAAGTTGTATAATAATGCAAAGCTATGGGGTTATAATAAACCAATAAGTCAGTCTCTTCAATATTATCACAATTTAGGCTTCTTGTGACAGTGGATTTTTCACAGTGGTACCTTTATTCTAATAACCCTGCTGCTGCTCAAGTCCCTTCTTTAGAAACTAGGTGGGGTAAAAAAAAGGAAGGAAGGAAGGAAGGAAGGAAGGAAGGAAGAAAGAAAGAAAGAAAGAAAGAAAGAAAGAAAGAAAGAAAGAAACTATGTGTACAAGCAGATGTAGAGCTTACAGAATATTCTCAACGGGAATATTTGGGAATATTCTGGGATACTCTGGGAATATCTCTTTGATTTTTGAGAATGATTCTGATTTATCCAACGGTCACTGAAAGACAATTCCAGTGAACAAAGGTGATCCAGTTGGAGGTGATCATGAATAATACTTGGCCAAAAAAAAAAAAAAAAATACACAAAGCTCGTGAGTCATAACAGCATCATGGGCATAAGTCACACAGCCCCAGCTGAGCCTAGAGGGTGATTTCTAGGCAGTATTAGCTTTACAGTAGGACACACAAGATCTTCCTAAGCTCCCAAGAAAACTCAAGATATTGATTCAGAGGTGGTACTGCTCTCTTGCTTCCTACTGCTCCTTTTCCCCCCAAGAAGTTTCTTAATAAGAAATGTTAAGTGATCCCTACTAGAATCCAACACAAACATTATCATGGAACTACGTCCTTAAAGATGATGCCACAGATTTCCCAGTTATCTTTCCCTACGAAGCACTCATAAAAGAAATTAAGGAAAAAGGCCTAATGCATCAAAATGTTCATAATGGTGTCATTTATAAGAGCAGAAATTGGTAATGATCCAAATCCAAAAAATATGTAAATGGCTAAATTTAAAAATAGTACATCTAATCAATGGATCATGAGTGGCCATTATAAAGAGAATTATAAAGTAAACTGGAAATGTTAATAAACATGCAATGGAAAAAAAAAAAAAAAGACCAAACAAAACTGTCTGGTAAGAATATGTTTAAGAAAATATTGGTGGGGTACCTAGGTGGCTCAGTTGGTTAAGTGTCCAACTCTGAATTTTGGTTCAGGTCATGATCTCAGGGTCATGAGATTGAGCTTTGTGTTGGGCTCTGCGGCAGAGCCTGCTTAAGATTCCCTGTCTCTCCCTCTCTCTCTGCCCTTCCCTTGCCTGAGTGCGTGCTCTCTCTCTCTCTCTCTGTTTCTAAAAAAAATAATTAATTAATTTTTTAAAAGAAAATATTGGTAGATAATATTTTAATAATATATCTACTTTTGCATAATAATGACGGTGACTAATAGCTAATAGCATGACTCAGGACTCCTCCAGGAAAGCCTGGAAATACTTGAAACTCTGATAAAGCCAGGAGATTTAAATAGAAGAAGGCAATCAGAAACTCCAGAACAAAACAAAAGACTGCATAAGAAATCATGACCAAATTTAGAGAAACCAGCCCAACATAAAAGAAAAAGTTAATGAACTTCAAAAACACAGAAGAGACTCCAAGCAGGCAAGAGAACAACTAGAAAGGCAGAAGATATATGGGATATATGGGTAGAAAATACTTAATTTTCTTCTTCCAACCAAACAATACAACCTCAAACTCCAAGAATATTAAAAAACATTCTTCTCATTGTGCAAACAAAACAAAAAACCTGGGACGATTTTAAACAACTAGAGGAGAACGAGAAGAATCTCATTAGATTTTGATGCTAAGGGAAAGTTTGGTCCCCTGTGAGTGGCTTGAAGGTGGTGACCTCAGAACCCTAGAAAAGGAAATGAAACCACAGCACATGACTTAGCCCCGTATTGAGCAATATTTACCTAGAAATCATACTAAATGTTGTTGATTGTTTTCAGCTCTTGAAGTCAACCCACAGACATAGCACAGAAGGCAGAAGTTGCAAAACCATGTACAGTGCGTTTTACATTATCAATCATAAATGCCGGAGAGGCAAATGTCACATAAAATGTAAGTGACAAATTAGGAGTAAAAGTGCGACAGGAAAGGTGCAGAGAATCCCCAGCATCTTCATTGTACAAAATGGCGGGTGAGGAGAGACAGTCAAAAGTTGCTATAGCAAGAAACGGAGATTTGTGCACATGACATAAACTTAGAAAGGAAATTAACAGACAGCAGATCAGTGATGTAACTATCAAACACTGGGCAGGAGGATGAAAAGTATCAGTGGGTGTAAATAAGCTAGTCCTTGGGGCGCCTGGGTGGCTCAGTCGGTTAACCGTCTGACTTCGGCTCAGGTCATGATCTCACGGTCCATGAGTTCGAGCCCCGCGTCGGGCTCTGTGCTGACAGCTCAGAGCCTGGAGCCTGCTTCAGATTCTGTGTCTCCCTCTCTCTCTGACCCTCCCCCGTTCATCCTATGTCTCTCTCTGTCTCAAAAATAAACAAACATTAAAAAAAAAATTAGAAAAAAAAAAAAAACAAGCTAGTCCTTGCATATCACAAAAGTCAGCAGGCATATATATGTAACTAATAACTCAAAAACTAAAGACATACACATATTGCTTACAGACAGGACAATAACCGTGCACAGAATTAAAAACAAAAACAAAACAAAACAAAAAAAAGAATTAAAAACAAAAAATGGTTACAAGCGGGGAATGGACCCAAAATAGGACATTTATAAACGCTTTTGTATTATTTCACTTTATTTTTACTAAGAAGATTTATTTTCAATCTTTTAAAACTAAAAAAATAAAAAGTGCTAATTTCCAAGGAAAATGAAAGAGCTACAAATAGCGTGACCCAGAGGTCAGAAAAGTCAAATGCGAGGCAGCTTTCTTGGGGAAGCCATGACGAAATGACACTCTTGTGGACATCACGGAGTACACAAGGCCCTCTTTGAAAGCCACTCTGACCCTGTTCCCCTTCTCCTCCAGATCTTCAACTCTCCCTTAAAGTCCACATAGAAAATTCGGAAGAGTTAATGCCCCTCAACTCTCTTTGCTGGATTCAAAATAAAAAGCAGCCCCTAATGAAAACCTGAAAATATAAAGAATCCCTGAGGAAATCCCAAAATCAACAGACAGCTCAGGCTGCGTAGCCCTGTGGCCTAGAAGCGCACCAGGGCCTGGAGGTTGGAGCTATAATTAGCTGCTTCTGGGCAGACAACAAGGACTCCTGTTCCCTGGAAAGGAGGTAATTAAAGGAGGCAGATTTAGGCCTGAGGTGGTAAGTCTCAAGGAACTGTGGCTCCGGGCAATCCCAACCTGCACCCTGAATGAGGAAATAGGAACCCGCAGGCCTGACGCTCCATGCCTGAACCATTTTTTCTTCTCCTCTCAGATTCTAAAGCCAGGGGAATGCCAGCCTTCAGCCCGATCATTTTTTTTCAGTCACCTAAGACCCACTTACTGGGGCACCCACTCCCATGGGCCCCGCACTGTGCTCGGTGCCACAAGGAGGGCAGAGGCAAATGACACGGAAACCCTGACCTCAGGGAGCTGACAGGTGAGAAGTTCCTGAACTGAACTCACAGCACACAGCCCCAGGTAAGAGATGAGCCACATCACAAGAGAAGGAGATGAAGCCACTGCCTGCTGGGATGCCTGGGGAGGGCGTCCTAGAAACCACGCAGAGGCTCGATCCGAACAAATGGAAATAATAACATGCGAAGGAACGGTGGCTTTCTAGAAAGTAGAAATTACGTGAGCAAAGGCACACAGCCGGCAAACTGAGGGGCTCGTGGCAGGAAAGGAGAGTTACCCCCTCCCCTGGAACAACAGTGGGTAAAGGAGATTAATGTTCATGACTCATTCACGGGGTGCCTCCCACATGCTAGCGTGGGTGCTCGACAGACATTCTCCCCAATCCCTGCAACACCCTTCAGGGTAAGCCCCCTACTATACAGACCAAGAATCTGGAGCTCGGGGAGGAGGAACCACTTGCCCAAGGTCCCAGAGCTCTAAAATAACAGAGAACAAATTGAAAACCCGGTCACTCTGGCTCTAAAACCCAAGCCCTTTCTCCCTGTGCCACCAAAAGGAGTAGAGAAAGAAGGCATTTCTGCCGACAGGGCTAAGGGGACAGGCTAGTGACCATCTGCAAACACTGCTCAAGAGCTGAGAGCAACACTGTCACGGACTTCTGTCTTCAGGAATTTCTGACACCTCGTGCCACACCTGTGACTGTGCGTAGCGACTCCTTCCCATAACGTCCAACACCTTAGCGGCCGCCACCGCAGCATGTAGAGCCTTTTCCAAACCCGGGCCCTCAAACGGCATCCAGCTCCCAGGGTTTCACGCACCCCGGGGTCCTTGCGTTTGGTAAGCAGGAAAAGATCACACAGCACAACCCACCAAAATCCACGGGCCTGGCTTCCCCTGCCAGGAGCGTAGGTAGTGTCAGGAGTTCCACACCCTGTCTCAGGGCTGAGCACCCATTCCCTGGAGACCTTTCCAGCACAGCCAAGGCTTCTCGGTGAGTGGCCCAAGACAGCAGCTCTGTCTGACACAACGCTCTGCACACTGCACAGGGAGGTCTGCCTTCCTCGGTTCTGTGCCCATCTGCTTATCTTCCCTGCATATCCACCAAAACTTGACACGAATAATGCCAAATGTCCTCTCTCTGGGAGGAAAAGAAGCACAGAAGAGGGGAGCCTTCACACAGGACTGCACTGTGACCTCGCAAGGAAACAACGACGTTGAGACCCAACTCAGCCACTGAATGGGCCGGCTTCCCCATTCACGAGGCAGCTCCATGATGTGGGGACATCATTTTGGCATCCCAGACAAGAACAAAACACCGAGAGTCTGGGGTCCAGCCACAAAACCACAGCCTGAGCAATGTTCCCCCCACATCACATCCATGGATCACCTTCTCCCACCACATACCTCATATACACATGCACAGTCCTGGCCCTTTCTTCGGACATCATGAAAGGTGAACCAAGGCTGGTACTGAGATCACTTACTTAAACATAGCTGCGCAGGGCATGCCTTGGCCCGCAGTTATAAATGTGCTACACATTAGCAAGTGTAGCTCCTGGCTATCAGCTACCCAGGTACCCATGACATTTTTCCATGAATTCTTCAAAACTTTCCTGCCCATGAATTTAAGGGGACTTCCCACGCATTCTCTCACTCACCTTCACTGGCCTTATCCTGTAACAGAGGGAAGGAGGAACTTACGTACACGATGAGCACGTGAAGGCAGACGAGGGAAGTCCTTCACTCACACATCTGGCAAAAAAATGTACTGAGCAATTGATTGGCGTAGGCATCGTGCCGTGGGGAAGACCCTGGATACGGAGCTGAATAACACAAGGAACCCAACAGGAAGGCATCGACAAGCAAATTATTAAACCATTGTTGGCCCAGCTAACACCATGCCGTCCACCTTTGGTCTGCAGCCTCCACACCACCAGCAAGGCACATTTCCCATAAGCCAGCATTCCTGGGCTGTTCGAACAGAACACGAGAGGGTAACTCATCAGTGTCTCTCAGCACTTCTCCCAGCTGGAAGCAAGAGAAGATAAAGTAGGCACCTGATGGATTAATAATACACAGTGCAATCTATTTCATGCCGAAGGGTGGGAAAAGAAGATAGGGACAAAATGGAACTTTTCCCGAGGGCTCCAAGTCCCCCCGTCTTCATCAGCTTCCAATCACTAGAAGGAGACCAAAGACCTGTGAATTTCCGAGATCGTTCTGGTCCCACACGCCGAGGCAGCGAATCCAGAGCCATCAGCTTTATCAAGATCAAGGGCAGCAAAGAGGTACCCGACACTTGCCCACCTCAGGCACACCGAGATGAGCAAGTCTGATCTACGCCTTCACCTGCACAGCACCCTCTTCCTGGTAGGCCCCTACCTGACCTTTCCTTCAGGCTCACTGCTGCTCATCCTTAGCTGGAGGTCGGCTCTGCCCCCTCCAGCCACAGTGGCCACACAGCAAATGCTTACTGAACGAAAGAAGGCGCCCTTGCTTTTTCTCCACCAGCCTGCAAAAACTTGATTTAGCAGATCCTATAAACTTTGGGAAGAAGGTCAAGAGACTCACTCTCCAACTCCTTTATCATCTGAGGCCCTCGACACCGGGGTCTGACCTGCCTTGCCTGCTAAGCTCCCAGGCCACGCTTGTCCTCTGCCGGCACGGCTCTCATGGCTGGAAGCAGGCCATACACAATCAAAACCTTCAGCACCTGACCAGTGCCCAGTCTACCTACATCCCCATCTAATGCACTCGGTATCTTGCTTTATGACTGGAGCTTCCAATTATATTCACAACATTGTGGCCAGCTCAATCCCCATCTGACGGTCTCCTCAAACACCTCCAATGGCCAGAAATGTCTCTCCATTTGATGCAGGCCACCCCATTTCCTGGTATCCCTTACCATGTGTCCCTGAATCGTGAGCTCAATCTAACCCCATGGGCTTTTTGGTTAAACCCCTGGGAGCGGCCGAGGGGAGGGAATCAACACAGAAGCAGCCAGGGAAGCAGTGTCCATGACAAATAAGATCGTGGACTTTGAAATCAAGCAGAACTGGGTTCACATCCCAGCCAGCCACTTGGGGGGAAGGCATCCAACCTCCCAGGCCTCTCCTGGCTGTTGAAGGCCTAGCAGAAACATAATGAAGGCAGAGTGCCTGGCACAATGAGCATTCGATGAACAGCAACTCTCCTGGTAACAACGCTATTCCTGCTTTCCACGGCAGCTGCCACATAAACAGAGCGCCATTTACAGCCCTGGCTTCTCTATGATGTCTGTGCACCTTTCCCTATGATGTCTTTGCAAAGCCTCGGCAAGCATCCCGTTCTGTTTGCCTCTGGCTGGCACGACCCGAAGCAAGGGCTGACCAGGCTTCCCAGGAGAAACCCTGGCACTGAGGAGGCTGAAAAATCAGAGAGGACGCAGATTCTTTTGCTCCTGACTTGAAAGTGCTCTCCACCACTCTGCCAAGGTGAAGGAGGATACGAGATGCTGCGGCAGCTGCCTCGGTCGCTTGGAGCTGTTGACATGGCTCACGCCCCTCCAGCAGAGCCCCAGAAACAGGCACCAGGAAGGAAGGAAAGGGAAGAATAGCACGTGACTTGGTGCCTGGGCCCCGTACCCCGATTGCCAAGTCACTGGCCACCCTGTGACCCGTCTGCTTCGGCGCACTGAGGACCAAGGGGCACCCTCTTCACCAGGGTCTACTTCCTGCCCGTCACTGCAGGCTGGCGAGCAGCTCTGGGTCCTGGGAAGCGTGTCCTCAGGTAAAAGACACAGGATCCTGACTGGGTTTTGTACTAAAATCTAGGTCATCCTTAGATGACCAGGACTGGGGTGGGAGCTGGGCATGTACATATTTTTTAAATTCTCTGGCTGATTCTGAAGGCTAAGAATCAGCAGGGGCATCTGGGTGGCTCAGTGAGTTAAGTGTCCAACTTCGGCTCAGGTCACGATCTCGTGCTTTGTGAGTTCAAGCCCTACATCGGGCCCTCTGCTGGTCAGCTGAGAGCCAGCTTTAGATCGTCTGTCCCCCTCTCTCTGCCCCTCCCCCACTTGTGCTTTCTGTCTCTCTCAAAACAAATAAGTAAAAATTTAAAAACAAAAAAACAAAAAAAAAAGAATCAGCAACCTTAAAGATCACTCCATCCCCTTCAGCTGAGACCATCGAGCCTCACCCGTGGCGAACATGTGTCAAGAACTTGGCAGAGGGCCCGGCACACAACAGGTACTATTGAAATGTTTGCTCCTTCTACCATCACATCCATCTCTAGCCAAAAGCCATGGCAACCTCATCCGCTCCACGAGGCAAGGTGGCAGCCAGTGTCACATCTGAAACAAACCGTGCTGGCCCTCCTGGCCAGTTCCTGACCTAGTGAATACCCGAGGTCCAGTCCCAAGGGGTTCCTACTACTGAAAACAATGGGGGAGGGGATGCCTGTAAGTAAATATACACCCAAAAGAGCAGAGGTGAACTCTTCCAAGTTCTGCTTCTCAAACCTGAACCTGCACACATCCCGTGAGGTACTTTAGACACAGATTCTGGGGTAGAGCTGAAATTCTTCAGTTTTAACAATTCTCAGGTAATGCTGATGCTCCCAGCACAAGAAACAAACCTTGGAACAGCAATGTTCTACCATAGGCATTTTGAAGGGGTAAACTCGCACCAATATACTGTGCATCTACCAAGGACCACTCAGGCACCCTGTGGGGCTCGGAAGAAAAAGATAAAAAACACATGGAAAAGAGACATCGTGGGGCTCCTGGGTGGCTCATTCGGTTAAGCAACCCACTTCGGCTCAGGTCACGATCCCGTGGTTTGTGAGTTCAAGCCCCGCATTGGGCTCTGTGCCGACAGCTCAGAGCCTGGAGCCTGCTTCGGATTCTGTGTCTCCCTCTCTCTCTCTCTGCCCCTCCCCTGCTTGCATTCTGTCTCTCTTTCTCTCAAAAATAAGTTAAACATTAAAAAAATTTTTTGAAAGAAAGAAAAACAGACATCTCAGCAAATACACAATAACGTGTGCTTTAAATTCTCTATCAGAGGCATGGGCATTCCAGCAAGAACCCACAAATACTATTTGGGCGACAGAAAACAGAAAACCATGAGGAGCAGTAAGAAGGTAGTTACCTTAGGAAGGAAAACAATTCCAAAATAGTAATGTACAGCATGGTCCCACTTCGGAGGCTAACACCAGGTTGGCAAACTCTTTGTACGACACACTAAGCAGGAATGGCTTTTATATTTTTAGAAGTTTTATTTAAGAAAAAGAAGAACACGTGAAAGAGACCATATGAGGCCCACAAGCCTAAAATATTTACTATCTGGACCTTTACAGAAACTGTTCACCAATCCCTGGGCCAGAGAGAGAGAGAGAGATGGCACACACAATTACACATCAAATTTCACACTGCTTTTTGCAAGGAGCTACAGGTGGTTTTTATTTTCTTCTTTGTGCTTCCCCACATGTTCCTAATTTTCTTCAGCGACCATGAGTTATTCTGAAATTAAGGGTGAAAAAAGTTCGTGCCCTTTGAGCAAGCAATTTCACGTCCTAGTAACCTGCCTTATAGTCGGAGGTACAGATAATGAATTTCGTAAAAAGGACATACATCACAGTGCTACTGACAATAATGAAAAATTAGAAACTCAAATGTCAGCTACCAAAACAAAAAAAAAAAGATTTAAAAAATCTGGTACATTCTGAAGACAGAGTAACAGGCAGTCATCAAAAATTACATGTATGAATAATCCCTAATGCCATGAGAAGGGGCTTATGCTGTACGGTTTGGTGAAATGATTGTATATAAAATTGTATACGTAGTAAGACATCAAGTCAGTAAAACGCAAATGCACAAAAAAGTAATGAAAGTAACTCTTCAAGATCATTAAAACAGCACCTGTATCTAAATAGTGAATTTATGAGTGATTCTCATTTCCTTGTTTATTTGGTCCCGAGTATTTGAAATGGCTTACTCTATACAATAAAAATTAGGTTTGTTTTTGCTTTCACCTCTTTGCGGGGGTTGGGGGGCGGTGAGAGGAGGTTCAGGAGGAGATATCTGACTTTGGCTCAGGTCACGATCTCACCTGATTCGTGAGTTTGAGCCCCGCATCGGGCTCTGCACTCACAGTGAGGAGCTTGCTTGGGATTCTCTCCATCTGCCCCTCCCCAAATTATGCTTTTTCTCTCTCTCTCAAAATAAATAAACTTTTTTAAAAAACGAAGAGGTGACATCTGTGCTGCATTTTGAAGGATGAGCAGGTGTTCATCAGAGAGAAACGACAGACCCTCAGGACCAACGGGAAAGCACATGCTAAGTAAGACACACAGGTGTGCAAGACAGTGTGCCGAGGAACACACGAAGGAGGAAGCATAGAGTCTGACTGGCAAGGGGCTGGCTGGAGACAGTTCTGGAACTGAGGCAGGGTCGGATCACAGCAGGGTGGAAGTGTGCAGGGGAAAGGACTTCCCCAGAGGCCATGGGAGATGGTGAGTGATGGCAGGAGGCCAGCTGGGACGCTGTGGGGCAGAAATGTGTTCCCTAGAGCAGAGTCAGAGATCACAGAAGCCTGTGCACAGCAGAGCAGGAAGAAAACAGTAGGTAGGTGCCTTCCACTCCGTTCCACTCAAAAAGCAATTCTCCTAAAAATTCTCCTAACAGGGCAGTGCATGTATTTGTGCCTAGAAGTAAAATCCACAGGGAAATCAACCCAAATATTGTCACTGTCCCAGGCATTGCTAGAGGGCCATTCTGACTTCCTCCGAAAAACAGACCCAGGCAGCCCTCTGTGTTGCTTCTCACGTTACTTCTGACGGGCAGGCAGTGAAGGGAGGCACAGGAGCACAGGCCTGTAGGTGCCTGTCCAACAGCCCCATGGCTGGGGGAGCTGGGCAAAGATTAGGAAGGGAAGGAAAGCCTCATATGCAGGGGGTCAGGGGGCTCATGTCGACAGCCAGGCCAGTCACTGCTCCAGCCAGAGGGAGGGTCACGATCTTGGAGGAGAGAAGAGACTGCAGAGTGGCTGTGCTGAAGTCCCCTTCGCGGCTGGCTTCCCGGCAGAATGAGAAGGGGGGTTCCAGTAAACCAGAAGGAATGCTGCTGGCAGGACACACTCAGACCTGCTCAAGAGGGTTTTAAATGGAAATAGGAGGGCAAGCAGGGAAAGTACTAGAAGACAGTATGCACTGGGGAAACAGGAGTGTTCCAGATATGGGCACCCCGGAAGGGCAGGGGCTCTGGAATCCCAGGGGGAACCAAGGGGGACAGACCAGTCTGGACCCTCCTCCCAGCCCCCGTGGCACGGGGCTGAGGCAGGAAATGAGCTGGAGGGCTGAGGCGGGAACCTGGGAGGAACTCAGCGCCCTCCAAGGTACACTTGTGGGCCAAAGAGAAGCTTCACTCTGAAGACAGCATAAATTCAAACCCCGGGGGTCAACAGGCTTCTGTGATTATAGGGAATGGGGAGGACCGTGGCTATGTGGGGCCCCCATCAGTGCTTTCAAAATGTCTTTTTTTAATTCTTGGTGTCCTAACACGTCTGAGTGTCCTCAGAGCGTGATGGGCTCTCTCCACCATCTTGCTACTGGGATACTTCCTCTGCGTATGGTACACACACACACACGCGCACACACACACGGTACGTCACCGGCTGCCCCAGTTTTGTTTGCATGTCTGTTTCCTGTGTAGACCACAGCCTCCTAGACGGCTGAACCGGTGTCTTATTCAGCCAGCCCCTGGAATGGCAGACAGTAACTATGGAGGCAACAATGTCCTTCGCTCATGCACAAGTCAGCTACCGAAAGCAAAACACCTGCAGGAATCTCCCTGTGACCATCCAACCGTGTGACCCACAGTGAAGGGAACCATAGAGGTAAATGATTACTAGCGGTTTAATGCCAGCCAAGGAAAAGCAGCCTGATGCAATGGGCACAAGACAACTACTGGAAGAATGATACTGTATTAAGTTATGACCTGAAGAAATGGAGATGCTGGGACCTTGGAAAAACGAACAGTAGCCCTCACCCCCCCGAGGTGTTTAGGGTAGTCCCCGGACAATAGAGACCAACAAAGGTATGTGGAGAGGGGAAACATGGAGGGTGGGCGTCCCTGGGGTACAGCATGAGGGCGGAGCCAGGACCGCCAGAGAAAGGAGGAGGGGTGGGAAGGGAGGGGCTTGCAGAGCACGGCGCGGAGGGAATGGGATGCGTGTAGACAGACGTCCCGCCGTGCCTCCCAGTAGGTGACACGAGCTGAATCCTCAGGTCTCTCCCTAAACACAGACCAGCTCTGCAGGGAGGAAGAGCCTGGACACCGGGGGAGCTCCACCCATGGCTCTGATGCGTCTGTCCAAGCCACAGCATGAGAGCCTGGCTCTTCTAACTCTGGTGAACCAAGGGCGCTACAGCATCCCCCACCCCATCCGAGCCCCCAAGCCCAGCTGTGCTGAAAACTTCACTGTGAAAGGAGAGTATGCGCCAAGGAGCCCGGCTGAGCAACATTTCCGCGGGCTCTTAAAGCCTACATCCTCCCAGCATCCCTGACCTTCCGCCGGCAGGAGCTATCACTGTCCTCCCTAGGATGAGCTCCCACAGTCTTCCCGCAGCTGTGCCTCTGCATCTCTCCTCCTTCTCCTGCTCTCTGGTCTGCCCTGGAACAGGGACGCCAGGTGCTGCTCTGGCGTCCCGCAACCAAGAAGTGCCTTCCCACAGACAAGTACAGTTGACCCTTGAACGATGTGGGGCTTAGGGGCACCAACTGCCTGCACAGTCCAAAACCTGTGCATTACTTTTGACTCCTCCCCAAATTTAGCTACTAATAGCCTACTGTTGACCAGAAGCTTTACTGATAACATAAACAGCCAGTTAGTACACATTTGGTACGTCACATGTTTCATACCCTGATTTCTTGCAACAAAGTAAGCTAGAGAAAAGAAAACCTTATTAATTAACTCACAAGGAGGACACATTTACAGGACTATACTGTTGTTTATTGAAAAAAAATCCACATGTAAGTGGAGCCATGCAGTTCAGACCTCTGTGGATCAAGGGTCAACTGTATTTAATCCTTAATCCAGCCAGAACAGATAACATCAGCATAATCCCCATCAGCACTCCTATTTTACAGGTGAGAAAACTGAAGCTGGTGGGTGACCTTATCTCTGTCTTCCCCAGGACCACCCCAACTTTTAGCCAGGCCTCTCCCAGACTGAACCCATCATGAAAGATACAGCAGTCATATTCAGTACCTTTCTGATCTAACCTCTTTGCTGCTCACTAAACCCAGCAGCCAAGGTGTCAGGGTCAATCCTGAGTCTCACCACTAAGCTGGCCCTTACTGTGAGTGTGCCTCAAGGCCCCCAGTCCAAAGCAAATACCATGACCCTGGCCAGACTCCCCAGTCATGCTCCAGCACCAGTACCCACGTCACTTCAACAAGCCATCCCTCCCAGTATCCTGACATGGGAGTGATGACATTTCTCCTGGACTGGGGGCAAGCCCCTCTCTGGGCAGGCTGGCTGGGTCAACCCTCACAGGACCACCCCCAGACCTTCTGCTCCCTCCAACACCAAGCCTTAGGCCACCCGGCGCCTTCTACGGCCCCCTCCTCCTAAAGGCCACCCAACGCCTTCTACGGCCCCCACCCCCATCAAATTCATTCCCCATCAACCCAAAACCTGTATCTAATGCCCAGATTTCCACCTCTTCCCAATTTCCGTCCTTCCTCTTGCTCCTTATGCTGCCTTATTACATAAACTAAGTCTACCTGCTTCAAATCACAGCTCAGAGACATCCGGTGACTTGCCCGAGACTATGCAGCTAAGTGACAAAGCTGGGTCTTGAAACCCACTCCTCCAAACTTTAAGCCATGTGTCTGTTCCAGTAAATCCCAGCTTCCCTCTACAAAGTTCCGGAAGCCACCTACCCTGAGGGAGGGGCCCACAGTTACTCTCCTCAGTAATAATAACTGTGACGAGCGCCAGAATGTACGCGGAGAGCCAGGTACGTGCTCACCACCTGACCTGCAGCCCAAGGAGGTGGTACTGTCCTCCCTTTCAAATCAGAAAATGAAAACATAAATCGAGTCAAGGTTTGACCAGCTGACAGCCATACTTTCCGACTGCCACAGTGCTAAACCACTTCTAGCTTCAATGCAATTCCTAGCCCACAGCAGCGGCCAAGCTGTGGCTTAACTGAACAAGGAAATGTAGCTGGAGAGAGCTAAGTGGAAGGCCCTGAAAAATAAGTCTGTGACCAGATCGGGCACAGCTAGTGAAACTTAGTGGTCACTCTGCAGCAGAACTAAAAATAACATGGTTCCTGGACTGGCTCTGGTGACAGTATGGAACATTCTGCAAGTCAGGATTCCGGGTTTTGATTCTAGCTTTGCTCCTATAAGCTGTGTGACTCTGGACAAGTCTTTTCCACTCATCTCCAGGTCTCGATTCCCCATCTCTAAAAATAAAACAAAAAAACAAACAAACCAGTAGCTGGACTAGGTCAGCGGTTTCCATCAGCCTTGGCACAACCTCTGAGGTTGTCAGAAATGCAAGTTCATGATTGACTGCCTCAGAAGTGGGAGAAGGGGGGTGTTCAGGGCAGGCAGCACACCCTCCAGGGTGACTCTGAACTGCCTCACTACATGGTCTCTCTGATCTGTCCAGCACTGCTGCTCTGAGCACCTTAGACTTCCCCAATTCAGCATCGTCAAATTCCTCTCGATTTTGCCACTCTGATGTCGATCTGGCGTGAGCTTAAGTCAGCTGGCTCTCTCATCTGGCCATGACTGATGCTTCCTCCTGTGATTAATACGAAAGGCCCCAAGAAACAGACAGTTTATTCCACTGCACTTCTTTTTCCCATTTACCACCTCAGCGGTATGCATTCTGTCACTGTATTAAAAAATAAAAGTAAAAAACATTAGCAAGGAAGCCCAACCATGAGCACTGTGGCATCCTGGCACCAACTTTCAAAACACTGGAAAGGGCATTTATCCCTAAGGCAAGTCAGTAAGAACCTGCCACGTACTCTGAGAGACAGTGCCTTTCTAAACCCAGTGAGCTCTCTTTCGTACAAAGCCAGCTGAAGGAATGAGAGAGCATTTGCTTTGAACACCGATGACACGTGCAGATCAAACAAGCCATTTCTTCCTCAGTCCGTACACGTCAAAAGAAAAAGAAAAATTACAGACAGACCTCATAAGAATGAAAACATACCCCAAAGAACACCATTTTCTCTGTGCAGACTATCAACAAATGAACCGTTCATTGCTACAACCCTGAAATAGAGCCTGAAAGTCTACTGTGGGATGGATGGATGGATGGACGGAGGGGCACCTTCTCAGTGCTGATCCTAGAGGGTGTAGAGATGAGCAAGTTATAATCCTATTCTAAAGGAACTACATTTGAGCATACTGTGAGTGATGGCAAACCCGCCCATCCGTCCGTCTGTGCATCCGTCCGTCCATTCAACAAGTGTTTGCTATATGTCTGCCAGATTCCAGACAGGAATGAATTGTTGAGAGGAAGTGATTGTTTCCTGCTTAGGGGCAAAGGGTGGAAAGCAAGGTCTGCTTCATGGCGGAGGTGCCAGACCTTGAAGATCAGTTCCAACAGGTGACGAGGGCAAGGAACAGCAATCTAGGCTGAGGAAACGCTGTGACAAAGGCCAGAATGAGAAAAAGCAAAGGAGGTTAGGTTCCTAAAGTCAGTTGGCCCCATTCAACATACATGGATACATGGAGATGGTACAAAGATCAGCCGTTTCCAGGTACTGGGGTGGGTGGTAGGGAAGAACAGGCAGATGACAGAGGATGTTTAGGGCAGCAAAATACTCTGTATGATACAAGGGTGGACACATGTCATCATACATCCGTCCAAAACCCGCAGAATGTACTACATCAAGAGTGAACCGTAATGTAAAGTACGGACGTTGGGTGATAACCATGTGTCAATGCAGGTTCCTCAACTGCCACACCGGGACCACGCTGGTGGGGGCTGCTGATAACGGGGGTTGGGGGGACTATGCGTGTGTATGGGGAAGGAGGGATATGAGGAATCTCTGTACCTCCCTCTCAATTTTGCTGTGAACCCAAAACCAATCTTCAAAAATAAGGTCCTTAAAATTAAAAAAAAAGAAAAGAAAAGAAAAGAAATGTCTTAGGGATATACAGAGGGTTTACCTCTCCAGGATTCTTAAACTGCCTCCGCTGCCCCGGCTTCCTCATCCAGCCTCCCCGCAGAAGATGGCCTCCCTCCATCTCTCCTGGCGCTGAACACCGCACCGTGCACCTGCTCTCCTCATCCGGCTTCCCGGCTCCCGTGCCTTCTCGGCAGCCTCAGCCACGTCTTCCTCCTGGGTATCGGTGCCTGCTGCAGACTTAACTGTACTCACTATGCATGTCTTTACACTACTGTTTTCTGTAATTTATAAAACACATACTGCCCACGAGTTTGTATTTTTAATTCCTGTAAGTTTTGGGATCCAATTTGTGTGAAAGTCAGACTGCAACATAATGTAGTATTGTATGATAAAAGCCTCCAAGAATAAAAACAGACAGTATATCCTGCTTATCAGAAACTCAAACACTGGTTCCATTCCTGAGTATCACGGATTTCCTTATGAATGACTGTTCTTTGTTTTGCCACGATTCGTCCCCATCTTCTTGAAGTTCGTTCTAAGGAGAAAGTTTCCTCATTTTCAAGGCTTCTTTTCTCAAGCATTTATTGAGAACCTACTGTGTTTCAGGTTACTATAAGTAAGCACCTTGGCTCGCTTAGTTTTCACCAGGTAAAAACTGTGGTACTTTGTGAGCATTAAGTATCCATGAGGTTATCACTGACCACTGCACCCACTTTACAGATAAGAAGTCCTTGACTGTTGCTCATTCCTCCATTGAACGATAAGGACAGGATCAGGGCATTTCCATGATCCTCTTTTGACCTTCTCTAGGTTTCCCGCTTTGCCCACTCAGGTCGTGATCTCACAGTTCATGGGATCGAGCCCTCCATCAGTCTCTGTGCTAACAGCACAGAGCCTACTTGGGATTGTCTCTCCCCCTCTCTTTCTGCCCCTCCCCTGCTTGCTTGCTCTCTCTCTCTTTCTCTCTCTCTCTCTCTCTCTCTCTCTCTCATGCAGAATAAATAAATAAACTTAAAAAAAAAAGATATAAGCTTTAAAGCCACTCTAGGCTAGGGAGATATGACAACCAAATGCAATGTGCTATCCTGAACTGCATCCTGAAGAAGATAGAGGACGTTAATGGGAAAACTGGTAACATACAACCAGAGTCTGGAGTTGAGTTAATTAGCAACGTACCAACATCAGTTTCTCAGCTTTAACAAATGTCCCATGGTGATACGATATGCCAAAAATGAGAGAAACTGGGCAAGGGGTATATGAAAATTCTCTGTACAACCTTCACAACTTTTCCATATACTTAAGAAACTATTCCAAAATTACAAGTGTATTTAAAACAATGACCCGGGGGCACCTGGCTGGCTCAGCTGGAAGAGCATTTAACTCTTGATGTCAGGGTTGTAAGTTCAAGCCCCACATTGGGTGTAGAGATTACTTAAAAATAAAATCTTAAAATAAAAGGTGACCCAAAAATCCACTCATCTCTAGTATATTTTCCAAATCACAACCTTCTGACTATAAAAAATAACACATAAAAACAGTAGATAATATTTAATGGGTGCTTAGTATGTGTCAAGCTCTATTTTAAGGGCTTGATATATACCAACTCATTCAATCCTCACAAGGAGGTAGATAATTCTGTCATTCCCATTTTATGGATGTGGCAACAGAGGGCTAAAGAGATTAAGTAACAAGTCAGGGTATAAATGACAGAGCCTGGCTCTAAAAGTAGAGCCAGGATACGGTCTAGCTCCAGAGCCCATGCTCTCAAACACTACCCAGATCAAAGCTTTCCAAATGCTTCTGGATTTTTCAAGTAGGCATACATAACTGGGAAAATCCAAAGACTAATCACAAAGACTAAAAGGTGAGTGTCATGTTTAATACAAAGAGGAAGCGAAAGAACTCTCAAGGTAAATTCCTACCTTTTCAAAGTCTTTCCTGTAGTGGGACCAAACCTCCCTGCCATTACCAATGGCCTCTCTACATGTGAATGACTGCTCTGAGTTTGTGCTATGTCCTGTGCTCTCTTGACACATCATTCTAAATGATCTGCAACCACTTGCCAGGCAACCTTTTCATCCCTGGAGTGTCTGTCCAGGTAGATGGCTAAACCAAACATGCAAGCTGCCTTTTTTAAGATAGTCAGAATAAGCTTAAGCTTTCCAGGTAACTAGTTTTCCTAGGTTCTCAAGAATCCATGCTGAAAACCCAGGAGTGCATTACCCCATTCTAGAAACAACAAAAACAACAACAACAACCCCACACACACACACCCAAAACAAACAAACAAACAAACAAACAAAAACCTCCTTCCCGATTTATAATGTACCTCACTGGCTTTGGTTTCCCACAAGTGTCAAAGAAAAGTCAGACAGCTTCTCACCTCCACAGTGGGCTCCTTGAGGGCAAGACTTAACCTCATTCATTGAAGTATAATATGTATTAAACAAAGAAATGATTCTAAAGACCAAACAATCTCCTGGAAAGATTTGCAGCTGGCCAGGACCACCATTCCCCAATCTGTCCTGCCAATGTCACCATCTGTCTTTAGAAAGTTCTGGAGTGGACACCTCCATGGACAGAGCCGGAAGGGAAAAAGGAATACTGAAGAGATGGGGAGAGAGGGAGCCATACAACTAGGGAATGGGAGGAAAACACAGCAGAGGGAGTGTAGGCAAAGAAGAGATAAGGCTGAGTGGCAGAAGAGAAAAGAGAAATGAGTAAAAAAGCAACAGACAATATAAAGAAAATGAGTCTAGAAGAAGACAGGGTATAGAAGAAGCAATGCTCAGTGAATGTCTACTATGTATGGCCATGAAGCTATGCTCATTACACACTTCCTTGTGTTGCCAGGCACAAAGATATGTCTGATCAAATAATCCAGGTTGACTTCACCTTGCGTTGACTCAACCACTGTTAACACTCAACATTTTTCTGTTGAAAGGGCCCGAAGTCTAACATTTCATTGACGGATAAACTGAGGCTCAGACAGGGGAAACTTGTACTCAAAGTGGAATCAGAAACACAACCCGGATCTCCCCATTCCTTGCCCTGTGCTCCTCTCCATATAGAGACGGATAACAAGGTGGGTAGTGAAAGAGCACAGCCTGAGGCCAAACCTCCATGATGCGGCGGACCAGTCTGGTAGATCGTCCTCCACTTTATCTGACGCGTCCCATCTGCTGGTTGCTACCGGAGACGAGAAAACTGGTAGCATCATTTTAAATGAAACAGATGACTTTTCAGGAAGAATATAAAAAAGCAGGCTGCCTTTGATGAAAATGATGACACAAAAGGGTAAGAATGAAAAATGAAGACAGGTGATTCATCAGAACGAGGGAAGCTGGAGAGAAAGGGAAGGCGGAGGAAGGGGGATCTGACGGGGCAATTGGAAATCAGACCTGCTAGAATGAAGCCACCCATGAAAGAGCCCTGACTCGCTCCTAAGACAGACTGTGATTCAGACAGGGGCTCTGCCCCAGACAGAGTCAGAATGCTTTACAGAAGTGATGGCTTCTGCAGATGGGCAGACACTCAGTTGGAACAAGGCCTCAAGCAGAGTTCTGCACCAAAAACGCCGCTGCCTCTTACCTCTCCAGATAGAGGCTAGAACGAAAATTGCTCTAAGCTGTGTCCGTGGGTTAGGGTGTCTCAACCAAACCAGTCATGTCCGAATTTCACAGTTGTCCTGTTCCCGATGACTACTGACCATCCTCCAGGCCCCTCTGCTTACACAACCGCCCCTCCTTCACAAGCCCAGCCCTTCTGCTCTGATTTCACACCCTCAACCCCAGCCACAAATCCCTATGTCTGAAATCACCCCGTGTCAGACACCTTTCATGCACAGATCTTCCAACCCTGTGTCAGTGACTAGGGTGCGTGCCTGAGTACCCCTCGAGGCTCAGATGTTATGGACGGGATCCCATGGCTCACAGCAGCATTCCCCAAAGCACACTGGAACACTAAGCCTAAGAAATGCCCTACGGGGACAATTTTTAAAAATTCAAAAAAAAAAAAAAAAAAAAGGAGGAGGGTGGTGATACAGGGACTCTCTGATCAAATAACTTTGAGAAACAAACCTCTTGGGAGGTCACAGTGTGCATTAGGTTACTAAAGGTTCAGAGAGTCCCATGGTAAAGATATCCATTTAATTTTGTTTACCTTGGACTTTACCAGACTTACTTGGCTATGGAACCTTTTTCTCATAGCCCAGTCTTAACGCTTTGGGAAACAGAACCTCGCAGAATCGCAGCAATCTGAGGGGCACCATCATCTTGCCCAATATTTATTCCACCGCACCTGTCCTAAGAGATCGTGTGTCTTCTTTCACAGCAAGGACCTTTTGCAAATCATCATGACACACAGCAAAGTGCTTTACGAACTGTAGGCCAATAAATATGTGTTCGATGAATCCGTTAAACCCAACCATCTCGTTTCTAAGAGGAGTAAATAGAGCCAACTATGTCCACATAACTTCCTCTAGATCGTCCAAAGTGTGTAAAAGAATGTCTTACGCGAAGGTGCTTTAAAAGAAGGTCTTGCACAAAGAAGGTGCTCAGTGATTCTTGAAGAATGGAACAGAACAGAATGGAACAGAAGCCGCTCAGCTGTGCCCTAAGCCAGAGTTCTCCTGACACGATGGATTCCTACTTCTTTCCCTCCTCCTTTGCCCAAGTCGGGTATCTACCAGAAGAAAAAGGAAGATGACAAATCAGAAAAGGAAAGCCAAGGGAAAACCAAAGGCCCTTTAGGGTGGGAGGTGGGGAAATGATGTTTGCAGACTGATGGGGATAAACAAGACCTGTCTGTATCTAATTTAGACTTAATAAGATAGTTTGCTGAATGTTAATTAAATACTCAGTGGTTGCTACCAACTGTGGTGATTAACTTCATTTTGAATCAAATAAGCAATAAATGCTTAACTGAAGTTCTATTAAATTTTACCCAGCAAGTAAAGACTATGAGGCTCTTAATTGACTTTAAACAAGATAGTTATGGCAAGTTAGTTGAATTTTTATTACCTGAAGATAACTGCCTTATTAAATCTAAATTGACTATTTTATTTGATAGAGAAATGTCATCTGTTGTTTCCATTTACCAAAAACATGTCCAAAAAGGTTTACATCTGGTCCAAACTACATGGACTGGGGTTGTTTTGTTTTCTAGTCCTGCTTTAATAATTTAGTTAATTCAGGGTGCCTGGGTGGCTCAATCAGCTAAGCATCTGACCTCAGCTCAGGTCATGATCTCTCATGGTTTGTGGGTTTGAGCCCCGCATCGGACTCTGTGCTGACAGCTCAGAGCCCGGAGCTTGCTTCAGAGTCTGTGTCCCCCTATCTCTCTCTCTCCATCTCTCTGTCCCTCCCCCACTCACACTTTGTCTCTCAAAAATGAACACATGTTAAAAATTTTTTTTTAATGATTAAGTTTATCCATTTAAGAATGAACGTTAATGTGGGACGCCTAGGTGGCTCCGGTGGTTGAGCATCGGGCTCTTGATTTGAGCTCAGGTCATGAGCTCATGGTTCGTGAGATCCAGCCCCACTTGGGCTCTGCGCTGACAGTGCAGAGTCTGCTTGGCATCCTCTCTCCACCTCTCTCTCTCTCTCCCCCTCTCAAAATAAACAAACAGACTCAAAAAAAAAAAAAGCCAAGAATTTAGAAGAATTAACATAAATGTAAGAGGCAGAGAAGTCTAGGACCGAGTTTCCGTATATAAATTGAAGAGTCAAGTGATTATATTTGCTAAACCAAAAATCAGATCTCTGCATTCTCAGCGTAGAGTTTGGAGATTGCTTAGTTGTCACAATTCTGAAATTTCCAGGTTGTTTCCACAGCTTAAAGGGCTACTGATATAAAGCATGAGAAATCATAGTTAAAATAAATGGTTGGGTCCACTACTAAACGCACCAGCGGCGCTGGGCAATTAACCTCACTCTCCTGAGGCCTTGGCAACCACTCATGCTAAACGAGGAGGTTGCGTTGGAGACTACTGACTTCACTCATTTACTCATTTTTTGGTAGTATGTGTAGTCCCTGAACAGAGCCTGGCATGGGGTAGGTGCTAAATAAGCACTGAAGGAGGGAAGGAAGGAAGGAAGGAAGGAAGGAAGGAAGGAAGGAAGGAAGGAA
>NC_064810.1:77788418-77823561 GCF_023721935.1 Panthera uncia
GAAGGAAGGAAGGAAGGAAGGAAGGAAGGAAGGAAGGAAGGAAGGAATACATAAAGAGTAGGCAACTCAAAACATTAAACATTGGGGTGGGGTGCCTGGCTGGCTCAGGCAGTGAACATGCAACTCTTGACTTCAGGATCGTGAGTTCAAGCCCACGTTGAGCATGGAGCTTATGTAATTAAAAAAAAAAAAAATTAAACATTTTTAGCCCTTCGTACCAAGCTTCTCCAACCCACTTAAATATTGCTATTTGACAATGCACACAAGGGGAAAACACATACTCTAAACTACCACGCAAGAAATCTCTTCAGTAATTAAAGGAATGCAAACTAACACAATAATGAAACACCATTTCTTACATATTAATTTAGCAAAGACAAATACATGTTATAAAATTAAATCCAAGTGAAGATCTAGAAAAACAAGCAGACTCACACACTGCTAATGACTCTGCTGGAGGCTGAATGGCAACTGGTATGAAAAGTATTAGAGATATTCAGTATTTTGTGTCGGTAATTCTCCTTCGAAAGAACCTAAACTTGTTCAGCCAGCCCATAAACATTTGCTTAGGGTCTACCTGCTATGGGTCATGCTCTACAGGGAAATGCAGGGAAAAGATCATGGTTGTCTTATCATCTGGTGGGTTGTCAGGGAGAAAGAGGACAGAGAGAACATTCTCCAGCAGCACATGGCAGGCGTTGGTGCTTTAATCCACTGACCACAGAATTCCTTTCTCAGCCACATTACGTGGAAGGCACTATTATCCCCTTTCAAAGAAGAGGCTAACGAACCAATACAAGGTCACAATCACTAACGGATGGCACCACTGTGATTTGAACCTGTCTCCAATCATCCTTGCCTTTTCTACTGCATCCAGGAGGAGATAAGAAATAAATTCACATAAACACATAATGCAAGGGACAGAATAGCAACCACTGTAAGGGGTAAGTGGAAGTGCCACAGAAAATAGTTGTCTTTATTAAATAATACGGTAGAAAGAAGTAAAAGCAGGGTGCCTGTGTGGCTCAGGCGGTTAAGCATCCAACTTCTGCTCAGGTCATAACCTCTCAGTTTGTGGGTTCAAACCCCACATCCGGCTCTGTGCTGACAGCTCGGAGCCTGGAGCCTGCTTCGGATTCCATGTCTCCCTCCCTCTCTGCCCCTCCGCCACTCACACTGTCTCTCTCTCTCTCTCTCTCTCAAAAATAAACTTTAAAAAAAAATTTAAAGAAGGAAGTAAGAGGTATTTGCCCACTAATGTTTACACTGCATTTGTTAACATATTGAATTGCATTTAACTTTTTTTCAAATTGAAAACTATCCTACTGTCCACATAGGTAATGTTTAAAGCAGGATTTATTGATTTTAACAAAGTTTTAGTTATGTAAAAGATATATATAAATTCCAGGCCAAAAAAAAAGTAAGACTTCCGTAATAATATTAAGTGGAAATTTTGTACACATAGAAAAAAGTAGACACGCACTTTGGGAGCGGGGTTAAGATGAGGGTTATGGTCTCATAAGAAATAAGAGAGTGGTTTTGAGGTACAAAAAGTTTTGGTGGGAGGTTTTTTGGTGTGTGTGTGTGTGTGTTTAATGTAGTTGAGTAAATACATTCTAAAAGAGTTTTTTTTTGTCTTTTGATAACAGATTAATGGTTTACATGAGATGCATTTGGTTTTTTCACTAGTAAACATATTCTTACAACTCAAGTTCTCATTTATTTGTTTATAGAATTAATTTGTTCATATGGTCATTTGACAAACACTTATTAAATTCTTGCCACACATCAGGATCCACAATGGATATGAATATAAACAAAGCCACAGCTTGTCCCAGGGATCGGCACAGGCTGGGAGCAGGAGGAATCCAAAATTGTGCTAACAGAAAACTCAAGTCGAAGTCCTGGCTCACCATCCGACTAGCGTGGGCCCTAGGAAGGTCATGTAATCTCTCACCTCACGTTCCTGATCAGTAAAACCTGGACAGTAATAACTACTCACAGCACTGTTGAGGGGATTTATCTGTAATTCATAGGAAAACACATGATTAACTGCAAAGCACTATAAAAATGATGACTAGTAGAAAGGCACAACCATATTCCATTTTGATCAGGATCATGCAGGCCAGTCTAGGCCACAAAGAGCTCACTTGAGTGTGTGTTAATTTATTGGCACCAAAATGGCCACTCCCTCGACACTCTGTGTGAAAAATAGCCCACCATTCTTAGTGCTCGATCATCCATTTTTAACTTCTTCTGCCATTTATCCAGTTTAGCTAAGAGGATCCTGAGAAGCCAAATGGACAGAGGACCTCCAGGTAAGATTGTTACAAATATCTTTTCGAAGGAAGGGAAAAAGTCAGATTGGGCAGGCCTCAAAGACATTTCTATATCAAGTCTTCCATCGATACCTGCGTTTTCACCAACATTCCCATCAGCCACTGCTTGAACATCTCCAGTGATTAGAGATTTAATAACCCTAGGAAGAACCAATTCCATTCAGAATCAAGAGATTCCATGGAATTCTTAAAAGATAAAAAGGGACAGAGATCTTCCCCTTGACAAAGAGCTATCTCAACAGCCCTGCACTCCGTCACCCTTCTACAGACACTGGGCATTGGATGGGATCACCTGGAGGTTATGCTGCAACCAGGGCTGGGGACTTTGCATGTATCATCTGCTCAGGGTCTGAGTTTCCTTTTATTGAAACAAGAAGATGGGGTGACCTCTATTTTACCTGTGAAACATCCACCACGTCCATGGCATCAACCCTAATTCAGCTTCCCTTTGTCTTCTGCCTGGGCTATTGCAGCACATGTTGCCATCTCGAGTACGCTCCCTCCCCATCCAGCATACCACTTTTTTCCTGAAGCACAGTTCACCCTACTTGATGCTCCTTCCATAGTGCAGACTCAACTCCTCAGCAATCAAGCCCTTTCTCAATCTCAGCCCCACCCTAGCTTTTCACCCTCATTTCCATGGCCTCTGTACTATGCAGTCTATCCCCCATGACTCCACTTCTCCAAGGTGTGGTACACTTTCTCACGTCTGTGTCTCTGCCGTGTTATTTCCCTTGCTTAACTACCCTGTGTTCCTCCTGCCTACCAAATTCCCACTCATCCTTCAAAGCCTATTTAAATGATGGTCTCTTCATCTATGAAGTTTCCCCCAGGTCCCTCGAGTTAGTCACCACCCAATCAGAGCCACCAGGTACTTTCTTGTACACAGTTTGCATCCCCAAAACCCAGACGAGAATGTCACTCATTCATTCACAGGTACATCTGGCACGATGAGTGAGCAAGGACACCAGTGCATCAGATCGACGGGCAAATAAATGTATCTTTAGGGTCCTGTTCCACTATCAACAGTGGAACCCTAATAGTCTCCAAGTGAAGCTGCTAGTCTGTGGCCAAGAAGTTTCCAGATTGGAAATGACCAGACATCTGAAAAGCTGACCTGCCTTTCACCTCATTCTAAGAAAAGGTGCCACTCACCCTCCAGGTCACTTCAGTTTGACTTTCCCACGAGTCAGGGCACACACACCCTGCCCTGTTGGTGGCAACTCCCTGCTGCAGCTCTTGCAAATGACTTGTTCTCCTACCAAACAAGGCAGAAGCTCCAGGCGCCAACTAAGTTTTGATTTTCTTCCCAGGAACTTCACAAGAACCATCTTCTGTGGAAATTCATTCGGAAGAATATGCAAGGGTTACTCTAGTGACTTCTTGGCACAGAATTTAGTACCGCACTGGGGCTTCCACGGTTATAGTCAGAGATCATTATCAAGATGGGCCAATGAATGGAAAATAAATGATTCAAAAACCCAGCTAGAGTATACACGGGGACAGAGGATCCATCTTGTTGCTTCAGATTTACTAGCCAGAGCCATTTTAGCTGCCCTGTTGCATCTTGGACGAAGCTTTCACGTCCTTCAACGTCTAACCTAAGACCCAGCCCTTCCACCAAAGTCCCACACGTGCCAGTGCGCGCACACGTCAGTCCTCTACGGTAATGGGTCTTGTGGCGGCCCCTTCCTACCCTCTGACAAGCATTAACGTGTTTGTATCAACCCTGATAAACCCTGTGTGCCTGCAATCGTGACGTCACCTTCAGGCATCCCCAAACTTCACCTTACAGAAGTAGTTCATGGAACCAACATTGCTCAAGCACATAGCGTCTCCTCTAGCAAAAACGGTGGGTGTTTGCTAAGGCAACACGATAGACCTAGTCTCACGCTCACTCCTTGCCCTAGCTCCCTCCACACTCATCTACAGGTGCGGCAACCAGACAACCTATCCTCCCAATCAGAACACCTTTGGGAGTGAAAAGGGGTCACTGTCAATTCTATGCTGGGACCCAGACAGAAGCCAGGACAGCCCAAGGAGGACGGTCCCTCTGCCTGTTAGCTAAATACTGTTGCTACGGCTACATTTCTCCACCAGAAAACTGAGGTTAGTGTTAAGGACGGGGATCCCTTCATATCCACAAAGTGGTCTTCTAAAGATGCCAAAACATTCACCATATGTCCACAGCCATCTTCTCCTAAGGGGGTCACCTCCACCTCCCCGAGTCTTTCAACGGGGCAGCTGATCTGCTGGACAATGGCCTGAGCGACTGAGGAATGCTCACAGTGGCGATGGCAGGGAAAGGGCCCATGCTGGGCGGTGGAGCAAGGCCAAGACACAATTCTTGAAGGTCAGTGAAATAACCCCACCCTGTCCTGATCCTCTTGCTGACCTGCCCCATGAAAGGTTCCCACACAAGCTCCAGAGGGAGGAGTGGCCCCGCCCCTCCACACCAGTTTTCCATTGTAACCACAGGGGGCTTTGATGTGAGGCCGTGACCCAAGCAATTACTGCAATAGAAGCAAACCCCACAGGGCTGAAAGGCACAAATCCCGTGAAGAGCGGGATGGTTGCAATGGAAGAAGGGACACCGCACGGCCATTCATTGGTCAAAAGCCATTCTGACAGCACGGAAGTGTCATGGATGCCCGTGGCACACGGTTCACTCTGCAGGGCGCGCTGTTCTCAACAGCGACGCCCTCGTCACTAAGAAGTCAAAAAATGAGGGACCTGCCAACTCACGCCTGTGACCACCCCAGGGGGCAGTCTCCATTAAGCGGTACAGCTAGGATTGGAACTTGGCACTGTCTGGGTCTAAATCCCATGATCTCCATCGCCTGCTACACACCATGCTGGGCACCAGAAATTGCCACACGGGCACGCTACATGGCCACACTGCAATACAGTAAGCACTGGGAAGGGAGCTCCTCCGGTTCTCACAAATTCACTGTGATGTAAGATCTCTGTTTGAAGGTAACTGAGGCTCAGAGATGTTCCAGAACTTACTTAAGATCACAGGGCTAGGGGCGCCTGGGTGGCTCAGCGGGTTGAGCACCCAACTCTTGGTTTGGACTCAGGGCACAATCTCCTCGTTCATGAGCTGGAGTCCCTCATCAAGCTCTGCACTCATGGCACGGAGCCTGCTTGGGATTCCTTCTCCCTCTCTCTCTGTCCCTGCCCCACTCTCTCCCTCTGTGTCTCAAATAAATAAATAAATAAATAAAACTGTAAAAAAAAAAAAAAAAAAAAGATCACAGCGCTAGTGGGTGGCTCAAACAGAGGTGTATGCTTTCCATACACCAAAATCCTTTGGTGATGGTACTGTGAAAATGATAGCATGGCAAAGCCCAGACCCTCAGAGTTTGGGGTCTCCAACCTGATTGTCAGTTGGCTTCCAAAGTCAGACACAGGCAGCAAATGCTAATTAATTACCACACGGTGAAGTAATACTGATAGTTTCCTGCCTGTGCATAAGGCCTGCTAAGGACGTTCCTGTCAATTTCTCACGCTTCCCAACAGTTAAGGAGCAGGACAGGAGCTTGGGAGGTGGGATTCTTATTCTGCCATGTAAAGCCGAGCACCCCATGGGAAGGCTCTCCACGCCTGAATTCTTGCCCACACTCTGCAAGACAAGACTAATTCCGCTGACCCATCTCTTAGATTGCAATTGGGAGCTAAATAATAAAAATGATAGTAAAATGCATCCTCCACATAAAAAGTGCTAGGAAGACCATGGGTTCTTTGAGATGGGCTGCGATGGGTAGGAGGATCTACCCTGTAATGGATCTCATACCGGCAGCGTGAAAACCTTTATGCAAGCAAAAATATGTAAAAATGAAAGGGGACGGGTAGGGTTGGGGCTGAGGGTTGTCACAAGCAAGGAAACTTGAAGTTACCATGGAGTCAGAACCTTGGTTCTTGCAAAAAAGGGAAGGGCATACATGGCAGTAAAAGAAATCAATCCCCAACACACACACACTCAAACAGCCATCGTGATCAGTTTCACAGTATAAAGCATAAGGTTCAAGCCCAGTAACAGTGATCTCCAAGCTGTACCCCCTCTAGAATTTTCTAAAGCAGAGTTATGGGGGGTGGGCGGGGACAGTGGGGAGCAGAGAAGGCATGTGTCAGGCCAGGCTCCGCAGAAAAAGAATCAAAACCACCTTTGAAAGAGGTCTGGCCTGGGAGTATGGGCCGATGTCCGACTCAGGCTCACCTGACAAGGATGTGACCGAGCCCTGTGTCCCTTTCCCAGGGCCTCGGTTTCCTCACCTGGACAACGAGGGATCGGGTTGCTCTGGCCACCGAGGCCCAGCCCACACTTCTAAGGCAGGAACTGGTTGCCAGCTCGCAGCTTCTACTGCCTCCAAGCCTGGCTCACATGAAAGTTTTTTTTTTCCAGCCAAGGCTGATAAGCTGGCAAATAATTAGGACAAGAGGAGGCACTAAGCTACCTGTTATGATTCTGACAGCAAACAGCTCCTGGAATCCGTTCTTCCCCCTCTTCTCTGCTGGGCTGGTACAGGCCCGCTATCACCCACCCTGGGACACATCAGCAGCCTCCTAAAGGGGCTCCCTGCCTCTGGGCCACTCTGCCACTAGAGCTCTCTGAAATACAGATCCACCAACAGCCTTCTTTGCTCAAGACGTAACAAAAGCCCTCCCGCTCCCCACAACTGCCGTCATCCTTGTTCCTCCTGCCAGCCCTTTCCCATCTAACCCTCCAGGGCCAGCCCCATCATTCACGGCGATCTCCAAACACACCTTTCCATTTACCAAACACTTTTAAAGCCTCAGGACTGCACATCGAGGTCTCTCTGTGTGGAAAACTCTTCCATCCCTGTCCACCATAGGAACTCCTACTCACTCTTCAAAACCCAACCCGATGTCTTCTTCTCTGAGCATGTGCCTATTCTTCCAGGTGGTGGGTCACTCCCTTCCTAGTGCTCCCATCAGCCCTTTGTTCATCCTTCTAGTAGGGCCTCACCATGCTCTATTTTAGTCTCTCTCCTATACTGGAATAAAGATCCGTAGGGACACAGCCTCGGTGGTCTTTGTCAGCCAGTATCCAGCATTTCCGTGGGGCATATGTTAATCACTCACCTGAGCTGCACTGAATACAAAGATTGGGGTGAATGTGATCACACATATAGGTGGGGGAGAAGGGGACAAAGAGTCAGGGAATGGCATCATGGCACAAGGTGGGGTTTGGCCTTGAACTTAAAGGGTCATGGGTTTACAACAGGCAGAGACCACGGTCAGGCAAAGGCACAGACTGAGAAAACAGAAGAATGTTCCAGAACAATGCAACGACCTGGTTGTGGGAGGGAAAGCAAGAGAACAGCTACAATTGCACTCACCCTCAGGATGGCGCATTGAGAGACTCCCCTCTCCATTCCCAGACCCTGGTCTTCACCCTGGCAGTGGGACTGTGGCAGCCGTAGCATAGCTGGTTCTCAATCCGATCCTGGGACTCCACGGACCCAAGCTTCTGGGTCAGTAAGAGTCCCTCTCCCCCATCACTGCTCTCGTGTGGTTGCAGCGAACCAAGTCAATCCCTTTCTTCATCTAACCAGTATTTCCAAAGCATCTGCCATGTGCCAGGCACTCTTCTGGGCCTGGGAATATGGCCATTAACAAAGCAGGCATCCTTGCGATCCTCGTGAAGTTTCTTTTACAGTGGAGGGGAAACAAAGACTAGCAAGCATATAAAGCCAGGTGGTGACCAGTGCCTATATCATGTCAGTAAATGTCGTTCATTCATTTAACAAACAGGACTGAACATCTTCAAAGCACCAGAGACCAGAGGGATTTGGAGATAAGACGGCCAAAGTCTTTTTTTTTATTTTTTTAATGTTTATTTATTTTTGAGAGAGAGACAGAGTGTGAGCAAGGGAGGGGCAGAAAGAGAGGGAGACACAGAATATGAAGCTGTCGGCACAGAGCCCGATGCAGGGCTTCAACTCAAAAACTGTGAGATCATGACCTGAGCTGAAGTCAGACACCCAACCGCCTGAGCCGCCCAGGCAGCCCAGCCAAGGTCTTGCTGACTTTGTTGAGTGCCATTTCTAGGTTCTGTCTTTTCTACCTGAAAATACCTTTATCTGTGAGCCATCGAAATGCAAACGACAAACCCGAGGCAGGTGGGCCACAGGAAGAACTGAAGTTGATCTCTCAGAGTCCTGAGCCAGAAAGCCATCTTTCAGGAAGGGGTCTGCATGACCCAAGGAAGGGCAGGATCCAACAGGAGCTATTCCACTCAACTCCAGAGGACACCCAGCCTTGTTGAAGGAGCCACAGATCCAGGGCACTAACAGGAATCAAAACCCTCCCTTGCTTCCCAACTTTGCCATCTCCCAACCGCCTCTCTCCAGGAATACAGCAAATCCTTATCGCGACAGAGGGCTGAGGAGGGAACAATGATGGGGGATGGTTTGCTGGAGAGGCTCTACTGTCTCTGGCCAGGTAGGTTTGGGGAGAGAAGACACCCAAAGGTAGAGGGAACGGTAGTATCTTATGAGAGAAGGGGCCCGGCAGCACCAATGTGGCATTGAGAAGCCTGGTCACCCACATAGCCCTTCAACTGTGATCCCACCGGGCCCCGTGAATGTGCACTGAATTCAATGCCAAGGAAAAACACTGGAAAACACCATTGATTTTCATTCTGTGGACACCGGAGAGAAGCGTGAAGAAGCTACAGCTCAGGCGAAGGTTGGACACTTAGCCATGGACTAGCAGTTGCGTGACCTTACTTGGCCAAAAACTCATTTTCTCATCTGCACAATGAGATGGATAATCATAAAGCTTCCCTTCACCAACCAATAGGAGAATTACATAAGCAGATGAGAAGCACTCAGAAAACCATCAAAATTATTATTATATTATTATTACTATTATTATTATGAATGCTAAGCAGACCCACGTTTTCTAGCCTCAATCCTGCGCTTTCCCTGCTGACAAGCACGGATCCCATTAACTCTCCTGCCACCCACCCTATTCCCAGAGAGTGAGGAGGGGCGAACGCCACATCAGTGTTCTTTCTCATTTCTGTGACCCGCACAGGAATGCACCGGCCCATTCCCACGTCGCATCCAGGGAGAGTGGACCGGACTCCCACAACACACGTCCGTTCCCTCCTTCCTCGCCTCACCTCTGCTGCACACACACCTTCGAGCCCACGGATTTCCACCCAGAGAGCTGCTTCCCACCTGCAGCACAGCCTCACCCCTCCTTCTTCACCTGGGTTTCTTCCAGCAAGGCGCAGCCTTCCAACGCCACATTCCAGGAAAAGTCCCCACCAGTGCACGCCCACCCACCCACCGAGGCGCACCCCGAGCTAAGACTCCCTATTACTGACCAGGGTCAAAGTCTCAGGTTCACTCTCAGTTACTCAATGTGTCACCGTGCTTCCTGCATTACCTCCCAGATACCTAATCCCAGCGACAAGGAGGGTTCCGGAACCCCTGCCCAGGCTCGTTCTCAAGTCAATTTCCAGAGAAGCAAGTAATGTCCCTTTAGCCTGCAAGATAAATTTAAATCTACGTAGCAAATTAAATTCGAATTCACATCTCCATTTCCCACAGCCCCCTTCCCGCTGGTCATTCAAAACACAGCCTGAGGCATAAACCTTCCCTAGGACTGCAAAAGGCCTCACAGCCCTGTCTCTGCCCAGAGCTTCTTCCCCAGGGCACAACTCCTGCTTAGCCCTAAAGATTCTCCTCAGACACTACTCCTTCTGTGGTTGCTTCCCTGAAGTCAACCCTCCTCAGTGCAGAGTAGCCAGAACATACCCCCTGTAACAGCAACCCCCCCTACACACACACACACACACACACACACACACACACGCTCCTCAACGGCAGGCACTGTGTGCCCTCATCTTTGTACTCCCAGCGCCAACCCGTTCCTGGTTCACTTGGAGGCTGGCTCCAGAAATTTTGTGCTTCACGCACTGCGCTTCTCCCTTCTGTGTAAAAATAGCTGTGTGCTCCATCCCTTGCTTTTACCCTGTCACCAGGCATCTTCCGTCTCGGCCAAAGACCCATCATCATGGCAGCATCCTGAGCCACAGTTCTGAAATCAAATCCAGTCTGACTCTCCTCCCTTCCCAATTAATCGGCACCAGGGTCACAGCGAAGTAAAGTCACATATTAACACACCAAGAGTCAAAGTTCAGGGCTGTAATTTTGAGCATGTCTCTAATTAGCCATGTGACCTTGGGCAAAGGTTCACATGCAGATGAAAGATGTCACCAGGCCCAATTCTCCAAAGATTTTTTTGATATCCAAATGGAATGTCTAATGGGAAACTGTTTAATAAAGTGCAGAGCCCTGTACATTCATAAAGGGTGTAATGAACAAATTGTATCAAATCTAAACCATCAACTGTAAGATGTACCATTGTCAACTTAGAATGAAAAACTGCTCAGCTATGACACATCTGTGATTAAAAGAGAACCCGATTTCAGTGACATTAAAATGTAAAGTGTGTTTTAGAGTTGATGAAATAAAATTTATTTGTCTCAGTAAAACACAGAAACCTGCTACAAATTTCTCGTATTTGCCAATGGCCCGTAATAGATACTCGCAGTAAATGAACGAACACCCACTGAGAACACTCTTAGACCAAATTAGTGCCTCCCTGGCTGGAACTGGGGGGGCAAGACGCTGCCCCATGCCAGTTCCTTCCCTTCTCAATCATGTCCCAGCCTGATCAAAACCCTCAAAAGAGGACTTCAAGTCAGATCCCAACTCGCTTCATAATGAAGTCTCCTCTCCACCAACCACTACCTGGAACTGTCTACTATCCTAGAACCGTGACTTCTCCATAAGAATAGGTCACCCTAAAAAGGGTCCTCCTCATTCCCAGCATAGTAACCAGCCCAGCAACTCAGCTCCCTAGGCCTATTCCCAAAGCCAACTCTAGGCCCACCTACTGCCTGGGAGAATGCCTGACCCAAAGGGCCCAGGCCCTCAACCACTCAGACAGCTAACCCCAACTACTTATCTCTCACCTAGAGTCTACATTCCAGACTCTAAAAGCCCCGTGTTGTGGCTGGGGGACTGCCTCCCAAAGATTCAATGCAAGATCAGGCTCTTCCCTGTAATTGACTCCTGGTGCTGGCAGGCACCTGGAAGAAGGAAGGCTGGTTGGGAGTGGAGAAAACCCCGTTTGGGGTTCTGGCCCCCCAACATCCACCATTATTCAGTGTAGGCTCCAGAACTAGCACCCGCCTCCTCTGGGCCTCTGTTGGTTTTCCTGCCTGTAAGAGAGTGGGAGGGTGAGGAATGGGGGTGGAGGTGGGGGCATTCAGCTACTTTCCCCCTTCTACTTAAAGTCATCCCTAAAATGCAATTTGCTGGGAATGGTAAGCCGTTAATTAAGTCACTAACACCTTAGTGAGAATGAGTTTCTTCAGGAGGCAAACAATTTAGAAAAGGGTACTGGAAACAAAGTTAAGTGAGTCTGGTACTAGGAAAGTAGCTCAGAGAGGACCCTAAATTTTTGCATTTTGTGTTGGAGGCAGGAAGGCAGCGGATCCCTGGGAAGGGAAGAGAAGGGAAGTCAGAGAGACCTTTCAGTTCCTGGAGCACAAGTCCCAAAGGCGTTGCTCTGTAGACTACTCAAGCACAATTCCAGTGCTTATCTCTTCTCATGTCCCCCCCCCAATCCCCCACCCCCACCCCCCCACCCCCGCTCCATGCACCCCGCGCCTCCAACACAGCCACATTTACAGCTTCATCTCCTCTCTCCACAATTTATTTAGTCTTCTTGGGTCTTCATCCCTCCCCACCCGCCCATCCCGCGCAAATGGCCTTCCTGTCTCTGGCTGGCTTCAGAAAACACCCTATCCTTCAAAGCCTTGACCGAGCGCGGCCCCTCCAAAGAGAGAAATCAAACTTTATTCATGCCTTTCTCCAGGCACTCCGCACTTTATCCTGGGTCTGGTTGGGCACCTCGGGTGAATGAGCGCTCCCTGAGGGCAGAGCCTGGGCCCCATCAGCCTCTCCGACCCCACACACCCAGCCAACACAGCGCTTGGCACACAGTGAGTGCTAGAGAAATGCTTGCAGAAAAGGAACCAGGAGTAGGGAACCATCTATGTCGATTATGGCTCGGCCTCTAGTGAGTGACTCCAGGGAGGCCCTCCTTGTCTCCGGGCCTCAAATGCGCCGACTGTAAAATGGGGGGACTAGAATGACTGGGTTCCTAGGCCCTTTCCACCGTGACAACTGAGATTCCGCGAAAGCTCCAAGCGACTGGGTGTGGCCCCGCCCCCTAGACGCCCAGAAAAGCCCGGGCAGGGGGCGCTCAGGGAAGGGCTCCAACCCCGCCCAGTCCCAGGTCGACGCTTCCCGAAAACTCGGGGTCCCCCTCCCCCATGCGTGCACCCCGTGATTGCGCCGCGGCGGGCACTTCCGCACCGCGGGCCCTGCGGCCCGGGCTGGGCGCGCGCTCCGCGCCCTGCGCCCCGCGCGCCTGCCTCCCGGGAGGCGCTCGCGCCCGGGGAGGGCCGGGGGTTCCCGAGGCGCCCGCGAGCGGAGGGTGGGGGGAAGGAAGGAGGATTTGCAACAATACCTCGGGGAGGAGGCGGCCGGGGCAGCGGCGGCGGCAGCGGCGGCAGCGGCTGGAGGCGGAGGCAAACGCGAAGGAGGAGGTGCCCGGGCACTCCCCCTCCCATTGTCCCCGGCCCCGGACAGGCCCGGCCCCGCGCCCCGCACCGCGCCCCGCGCACCGCTCCCAGCGCCCGGGCGGTGCAGCCAGCCCTTACCTTGCAGCGCCCGGCTCTCCCCTCCTTGCTAATGCTACTTATCCCGGGAAAGCTCGCGCGGGGGCCGGGAGCGGACCCACAGACAAAAAGTGAAACTTCGGCAGGGCTGGAGCTGCTGCTGGTTGGTGCCTTTCCCCCTCCTTCCTCCCCACCGTCCCCACCCCCTCCCCTTGGGCTCCCGTGCGGTGCCCTGAGAGCTGGAGGCTGACGTCAGGGGCCTGAATTCCTGACTTTGCCTGCACGCATTTGTCCATGTAAGGTATGGGAAAGCGTGTGCCCGCGGGCCGCCGCGCAGCGCTCGCCAGGCGGGGGAGGGGGCGCCCGCTGGGGCCGCGGCTAGGCCAGAAGGTGGGCGCACGGAGGGCATGTTACTTCCTGGGAGGAAGAGGAGGAGACGCGGGGATGCGGGGAGCTTGCAAAGGAGGAAGGAAAAGAGGGAGGTGTGGAGGCTTTGCCTACACTGGAGGAAGAGGAAGCAGACGTAGAAGGAGGAAGCGGCTGAGTGGAGGGGCTGCTGAAGACACGGGGGGACCCGTGTCTACAATGGAAGCGCCAATACAAGGCGCTGAGCCTGAGCAGAAGCGACCCTGCCAAGGAATCCCCTTCTCGGATCTTCTTCCTGAGCCTCGCCCTGGATTCCCAGCAACACTCAGAACCTACTGGATGGTAGAGCTGGCAAAGACCAACTTCCCAGCCCGCTCACTTCACTCAGGAGAAAACTGAAGCCCTGGGAGGAGAAATGACTTGCCCAGGGTCATACAGGACACAGATCCAGGCATTGGCCCCGGATGCTTAGCCTCCCAGCCAGATTCCGGACGCCAGATAGGGCCCTGACTCCCTTTGTCCCACTGAGCAGTGAAGCAGGCTACGTGTTCGTACGTAGGCAACACTGACCCCCCCTGGGAAGAGCTTTCCAACTTCTCAGGGCCCCAGAGTCAGTTCCTGGAAGGTTCTCATTGACAGTGAGCCCTGAGTAGCGATGACAATCAGTTGCTTCAGGGCAGCTTCCTGTGTCCCGTGCTGAATCGAACCCCTGCAGTTTTAACAATTACTTCCCAGTCTTGTCCGGAAGCCCAGAAAGCTTGCTATGTGCTTACAGCTTCAAAAAAAAAAAAAAAAAAAAAAAAAATGTGAACTGGGTGAACTGGTTTGAATAGAGGCAAGCCTGTTCTTGGAAGGTTTGAGTCGGACTTTTTTCCCTCTGACATTTGTAAATACGAGCAACCATGAAAACCACCATTTACTTTATCAAAAAGGTTGTGATGTTCAGCAGCTATTGCCTGGAAGGCACTCCGAGGCTGTGGACCTTGTTTCCTTGTATTTCTGGCCTCCTCATATCTGAAATAATAATCCCTCCCCTCAGTACATCATACAAGTGCTTTCTCAAAGGTGTATTAGGTCTTTGTGTTAGGTGGGACAAATTGTGGTCCCTCTTTTACATCCGAGGATAAAAACAGGTAGTGATTCCCCCAACACAAAATGAATGACTGAGCAAGCACACAAACTCACCTCCCCCCATCCAGGTCCTGTGACTAATCCTGAGGGGTCCCCCACCCACTCAGTAAGGAGGCCCTGGACCCTCAGCAGGACCAAATTCCCATTCATAAATGTTGACAGTATTTATTCTTGAAACTTGGTTCTTCTTGGATTTGGAGGAATTTTTCTGATCAAGAATTAAAGAAGCGAGTGTAGAAACACACGTTATTGCATGTGCTGTTTACTGAGTACCTTCTTTGTGCAAAGTCTTTGGATTCAGATATTCCTGGGCCCGGATTACTTAAGGTCTCTTCCTCTCAATTCTTATCTACACGTGCAAAAACTGAAAATGGTAGCAGAGATAAGGTCAAGAGGACCTATGCCGTGCAATAATGAAGTACTTTTCTTTCTTTTTCACCGAATAATTTGAAATAGGAAACATGAGCTCTTAAAAAAGATTTTGTCCCGGGGCTTTCAAGAGATCAGATCTTATTACAACACAGTTCACGTACTCTATCTTCAACATTTCAGCAAACCCATATTCTGAGCACTATCGTTTAATAGGAACAAACCTTGGGATCACACAAAGTAAGAATGGGTCCACCCGATCCCCATCCAATATAACGGGACTTGACCAGCATTTCTTTTTTCTTTTCCCCAGTAACACACTTATAAAGAGTAATAGGGTTCTAATGAGGATTAATGAGATTTAATAAGGTATAATTAGAGTCATTCACTTCCTCCATCATACACATTATAAGACTGTTGTGTTGGATCTAGAAATGCTACTAATTATGTTGACTGTTGTATGGGTGTGTTGAATTGCTCAGGTGGGCATGGTGTTAGCCCAAGAGTTATATAAAGGTAATCAGGAAAGATAAATTTGGACTCACGAGGCACTCACCAGGAGTGTGAGAGGCAAAGTGGTAAATTGGATGCTTGGCCAAGGGCGCCTTGGTGTTGTCATCAGATGCAAATCCAAGTCAAAGCCTCCTTCTCATTTGCTGATCTGGTTTCTTTTGTATTCTCCCTTCTTTCACCATCCCAGTTAAAACCTGATGTGTTCAGGGGCTTAAGAAAGAAGGAAACATTGTGTAAATTTGCAGACTCAATGCCAGAGAAACACAGGATTACCAATCCAGAGACTAAAAGAAGCACACAGGATTTGAGGTGGGGCAGAGGTCATGTGATCTGAGGATTGCACACCCTACAAAAGGATTCTTACTGTTCCAGTGATGGCACACAAAACTTTGAGGAAGGGCGGGCTGTGGTCCCACTGTTCCCTTGCATCCACTACAGCTCCTTACCCAACGGCCCATGGGTAGCACATGGCAGTCCAGGTTTCGTGGTTAGGATATGCTGGGCAGCATTCTAAGGATTTTTCATAGGCATTTTATTTAACCGCGCCAAACCTTTCTAAGGTTGGCATTATTCCTTTCTCTATTTTGCCCTTTTGCCCACGAGGAAAGTAAAGCCCAGGGAGGTTAAGTAGCGTGCTCTTAACCTCTTAACACAGAGCTAGTACATGAGCAAGCTGAGATTCCCCACTGAGCCCAGGCAGTCCGGCACTTGGCTCACCCGCTGCTACGTGACCATCTGGTCTCAGCTGGAACACTCCGATGTGCAGAACTCATAATCTCCCACAGTTGACCCAGAGAAAGAGCTACGAAGAGGCTACTGGAGAAATGCTAAGAACAAGAGGGGCTTGGAAGATGGAAGGTAAACACTAACCTGATGTTGCCTCTTCCCAGTTTAAACTCATCAGGCCAAACTCCTTGCTGTGCTTTGCACAGCCTTTCAGCCTCCTTTCTGCCAGTCCTGCCCATGCCACCACCCTGCAAACAAGTGAGGCGTAGTGCTTTTCCAAACACTTCTTACCTGTCTGTGCTTATCTGCCTCTTCATGGGTTCTTCTTTCTCACAGGAGTGCCCTTCCTTCTCCATCCACCTGACAACCCTTGCGTAACCTCTTCAGACTCCCCCCAAATATCACCTGAGAGGCCTTTCTGCCCCTACTGCCACCTCCAGTGGATGCATTGCCCCTAAAGAATGTTCCTGTCCCTCTGCTCAGTCCATATGGCTCAGATTATGCCACTGGTCATCTTGTCTTTCTCCGCTACTGTACTGAGTCTAATTTGTCTGAATCCTTTACACAGTGCCTTGCCTTGACCATTGTAAACATCCAACTGTTTTTCCCCCTCCTCCCCTTCTTCCTCCTCCTCACCCTTCCCCTCCTTCTCCTCTCCTCCCCCCCTTTCCCCCCTCCTCCTCCTTCCTCCTCCTAGTCAAAGGCAGAAGATGATGCAGGAGGTATAAGGTCTAAGTGTTTAAATAAAATCAGACAGGGGCACCTGGGTGGCTCAGGCGGTTAAGCATCCAATTCTTGGTTTCGACCCAGGTCATGATCTCACAACTCCTAAGACACCGTGAAACCTACTTGGGATTCTCCATCTCCCTCTGTCTCTCTACCCATCCCCTGTTCTCTCCTCTCTCTCTCTCTCTCTCTCTTTCTCTCTCTCTCTCTCTCTCTCTCTCTGTCTCTCTCTCTCTCTCTCTCTCTCTCTCAAAAATAAATAAATAAACATTAAATAAGTAAATAAATCAAATCAAATCAAATCAAATCAGACAACTTCTTCAAACGATGAGGCCTGGATACAAGCAGACCAGAGGAAGGGAGAGGAAGAATAAGAGGATCCTGACTACTCTACAACCATTTGGAAGTCGAACCATGATTAGCATGGGGATGCAGCAGAAAGGAAGCCTATAAGTCCTTTCCTTGCCCTAAAACTGCAAGGTAACTGCAGTAACCTAGTTACTGCTAGGTAACTTTATGGTCACTTCCTCTCCGGTCTCAATTTCTTTATCCATACAGTCAGGTTCTTAAATTGGGTATTCTCCTATCCCAGCTCTTCCGTATTCGACACTGCTTTCAACCTGTGGACCAAATTCATCTTCTCAAAGGGTAGTATGCCACATTATACTCTGAAACTTGTCAAGGTTCCATGCTATCAACTGCATTAAGTACAGACTCTTCAGCTGTCCCTTCCTGCTTCTGTGATCAAGCCCTAATGGGCTTTTCCACCAACTACACGTCCAACCCTCCACCGTTACCACACACACACACACACACGCACACATGCACACATGCCCATAGAATTTCCGGCAGTACTTGCTTCCAGCTCTTTCTCCTGAAAGTTTAGTTTCCTTCTCCTGAAATCCTATCCTGGGCCCATTTCCACAAATGCAGATTCTAGCTGTCCTACCAACTCCCTTTCAAGCAATCATCTCCTTGTTGCTTGTTCCTTCCAAACCTTCTCCATTGGTAAGAAAATAATTGCTCTATCTTCTAGACGGGGTATGTACTTGATGGTCCCATTACATTGTAAATTTTTGTAGGTGTTTGATCTCTTCCTCACAAACATAAAATCCTTTGCAGTAGGCTTCATATGTTGTTCTTTTCTCCTCCCCAACAGCCAAGGCAGTACTTAGGACTTACGACCAAATGCTGTCTAGTGAGTGCATGAGTGACTCCTTCATCTTGGCTAGAAAAGCAACATAAGTGATGCCTTCCCTCTGGAAGATTAGTCACTTTATCTTAGACCATGACTCTGGGCAGGGGCTAGGAGGGATGAGGGGGAGGAAGAGGGTTATTTGTTACGTGTTACAATGTGACTTGCGTGCACAGATCTAGGCCTTCCCATATTTAGCATATATAAATTTTATAAATTAGCTAAGGAGAGAGTTCTGCTTTAGCAGTAGACCCAGAATCAAAACAAGGGTAATTTTGCCACTTAGTATCACATAAATTCTTAAAAGAACACCCAAGTTTACCTTTTTCCAGGGAGAATGAAGTACAAGTGACAGTTTTAACATTTTATGTACCTGCTCTATAATTGAACTTCGTTCTCTTCCCAGGACTATTGTACCAGTGCATGATGGAAACAAGACCCCTGGCCAGGTCAGATAAGCATCAGCCTTTTGTAAAGAGTCAAAAACTTGATACGGTAAACAATAGTGGCAGACTTTTCATAAATGCAGCACTAAAGATAAAGAAGCCATTTACAAAAGGTTTGTTTACTCTCTGTTCTTCACACCTCATTGTACAATGGGAAAAAAATGATCTCAATGTAAAAAAAAAAAAAGAAAAAGAAAAGAATACATCATCAGACTTCCTAAATGAATCGTTCTCCCTGTTTTGAATACGAGGTCTTTTTTTCTTGAGGGAAATGGTGTCATGAGGTCTACTGGCTTAGAGGAATCAAGCAAACGTGAACACACAGTGGCTGTATTTGCCATGGGTTTCTGCGCTATTTTCCCTAGTTTTTGAACCTGACTTTCAGTCAGTGGCTGTAGAGTGATCAGTGTTTGCATTTTTCCACATCACAGGAGCACATTATCTGAATGTAGTTGGCCTATCCCCACTCAGCCCCCTACACAAGTCTGTTGGCTTTCGACCTCATGTAAGCCCAGAACATGCAAAAGTTGTGACCATGTCTGGAAGCCAGTGAGGTCCGAGGCCAGGCAGTTCAGTCTGACTGGGGGCTAGTCTATGTTGGCAGAAATGCTGTTGGATAGAGCTTGAATGCTTCTTGGGTCCATTATCAATGAAAGCTTTAGAAACTCCAAATCACAAAGTTTATGACACCTTTTTATTCTAGCAAGTGTCTACTATGCACCTACTAACTGTATTAGGCCTCGGAATTCAATGTTGAGACACATAGACACAGACCTATCCTATATGCTAACACAAAGGCAATATATCGTACCAATTCCAAGGGAAAGGGTCAGTGAGGTAGCTTGGCTGAGACTTCCCAATGGACCACTGAATGGTCTGGACCTGATACTTCAGCTGACAGCCTCCTGATGGAACAGGCAACAATGAGCGTGGAGACACCCCCCAGTGCCTGTTGGGGGAACACAAACATGGAGCACACATTTTGGCTTCACAACATCAGTGAGGAGGCAAACGATGCTGTCCAAAGGTTCAGTCTCTGTGATCTTGGTCTTAATGGCCTCACTGGCTCCTAGAAAGCTGTGTGAGGTTATGTGAGTACTGAAGAAGTTCTGTTAGTTCTTGATGATCTGGGCATCTGAGGATAGGCCTTAGGATGTGCTTTGCCTCACTCATGGCTGCAGTGCACAATCTCATTCACTTGTGGAAAATCACAGCAGGTATCAGAGCAGAAGAGAGCATCTCTGACCAATAACAGGGATTTGATTAGGTTTATATTTTCAACTTCAGTTTTAGGTGAATCAAAAGAGGTCCACAATATATGTTTTGACAGCTTAGTTGAGATTATCATTTATATACCATAAAATTCCCTCATTTTAAGCATACACATGGTTTATAATAAATTTATGGAATTGTATAACCATCACTGCATTCTAACATTAGAACAGTGCCATCATCCCAGAAAGAAACCTTGTACCCAATTACAGTCATTCCCCATTCCAACTTGCAGCACTAGGAAAGCACAAATCTACTTTCTGTCTTTATGGATTTGTATATTCTGGATATTTCATATAAATGGAATCATGCAATGTGTCAACATTGCATATGGCTACTTTCATTTAACATAATGTTTTCAAGACTCATCTATGTTGTAACCTGTATTAATACTTTGTTCTTGGGACTACTGGGTGGCTCAGTCAGTTAAGCTTCCAACTCAATTTCAGCTCAGGCCATGATCTCACAGTTTGTGAGTTTGAGCCCCACATGGGGCACTTTCAGTGCAGAGCCTGCTTGGGATTCTCTCTCTCCCTCTCAATCTGTCCCTCTTCTGCTCCCTCTCTCTCTCTCTCAAAGTAAATAAATATTAAAAAAAAATACTTTGTTCTTTTTTATGGCCAAATAATATTCCACTGTATGGATATACCATATTTTGTTTATCCATTCACCAATTGCTGAATGTTTGGGCTTTATCTACTTTGGGAACATTATGAATGATATTGCTATGAACATTTTATGTAAAACTCTTTGTATGGACATATATTTTCATTTCTTTTGGGCACATGGTATTTTAAAGTGGAAAAGAAACTATAAATGTATAAAAAAGGACCTGAAAGATTATGAACCAAGGCTTTAAAAATGGCTATCTTTAAATGGTAGTATGATTTCTTCTTTTTACTCATCTAAAATTTCTTACGATAAACACACATTATTTTAAATATGCCTATGTGTCTGTATAAGACAAAGATAATAAAGTGCTTATTTCTTTAAGGCAAAAAACAACAACACATATTTGAAAAGTTGCAATCCCTCTTTTGACACTTGAATCTTCTCAGGAATCTATGCCAGGTGGTTTGTTTTGGGCTATTATACTGAAATATTTGATGAGATTTTTACCCATATTTCTAACCTTTGGCCCTTCATTCACCCATTTAGTTTAAGACATTCTTTGTCAGTGCAGTCCCAGAAGAAAGGTGGGGTAGACTTCAAATTGAGTGAGCCAAGGTTTCTCCCACTTTGCACAATGAATTTAATTTTAATTGGAAGTTCTCAATTATAAACAATCTTCAACTTTTTATGTCTTGCTTTTGAGTTGTGGACTAGAAGCCTCATGGTGTATAAGCTATTCAGCCTATATTTGAAAGCTCTCAAACTCAGCATGGCTTCAAATTGAACATGCCCCAAATCCTCTGTTCTCCACACCTCCCTGTTTCCATCTGTGATACACCAATCATTCCAGTCACAACCCAGGGTCATTCTTTTTTTTTTTTTTTTTTAAGTTTATTTATTTATTTTGAGAGAGAGAGAGAGAGAGAGAGCGTGTGCACGCACCCAAGCAAGGGAGGGGCAGAGAGAGAGAGGGGGAGAGAAAGAATCCCAAGCAGGCTCCTTGCTGAGAGCACAGACCCACAAACTTCAAGATCATGACCCAAGCCAAAATCAAGAGTCAGATGCCCAACCAGCTGAGCCACCCAGGTGCCTCACCCAGGGTCATTCTTGACTTTTCTCTCTCCCCAATACCTCTCTCCAATTAGTTGTCAAGTCTGGCTAATTCTTCCCTAAAAAGTTCTCTCCCATTGTCCCCTTCTTTGAGGTCAAGTTCTCATTAAGATGCTGCCCCACCTTTTATGCATTTAACATTCACAAATTCAACATGAGAGCAGAGAGAAGAGAGAGACAAGAAGTCAAATGCCCCCCAAAGTGCTCTCCACCAGGGCTTTTGTGGGCAGGGGATGTGAGATGTAAACCTGCCCCACAATGGGTCTCCCAAGCTCTGCCTGCCCTCTGTAGTGTGGTCTCTCACCTTGCTAATTCTGTTGTTGAAAGACACCCATTTTGTATTCAGCATGGCTGCCAGGTGAAAGCCAGATGCTTCTTCTGGTGCTCAAATGAGAAACAGCATTAGTTCCAAAGCTGGAAGAAAAGTAGGCTGGGTTGGGTTTCAACATGACACCTTCTTAAGTATTCTAAAGGATAATTTCAAGCAAAAATCTCCACTATATGCTTTTATTTCAGTCACTGACACTAACATTAGATGGGGCTCCACTGAATTGACACCAGAAAGCTTCCAATGCATTTTGAATACACAATATAAGGACAATTTGAAGAAAAGAAGAAAAAAAAAAAACCTTGAATAAAAATAGATAGCCAGGTATCCATTGAGAATTATAGGTCAACAGTTCATGTTTGCATCCCTAAAATGAGTTTTCAAGCCAAAGGGGCTGGTGTTTTTTACCTTTGCTTTGAACCTTACAAAGTCCCAGGCAGGCTCGCAGTATTAGGCTAACTCATAGAGCACCATACTACCTTAATATCTCACCTAAGATCCTGACCCTGTCTAGCCCCAAACCACCCAGCGGTCTACAGCTGTGTGCCTGGAGTCTCAAATACCTGCAGGGCACTGATAGGCTCTGGCTTAAAGTCTAGCTTCATGTCAGCAGACTACTTTATTATAAACTTTCTCTTTTTCTACAACAGAGGGCCCAATAGACAGGCAGGCAAATTACCAGAATCCTTCAGGATATTCTGAACAGAAATATAAGCAGCATGAATGGTTTGGGTGGCATTTACAAATGCCAGGTAGGTCTCCTATGCCATGCCCAGATGAAGTACTCAACCACATGCATGAGCACAGAGGCGGATGTTCAGGTGCACGGTCAAGAGACACGGGTTCTGCTTCCAGCTCTGCTAATAAAGGTATGACCCTGAGAAAGTTGTTCTTTCTCCCAAGGCATTTATCTGCCATTCATTCATTCATTCATTGATTCATCTATCTACCAGATAAGGATTTACTGTCCACCTTGCTCTGTATCTTTATGGCGTCGATCTGGTAAAATAATGAATGTAAAAGCAAACTGTAAACACCACAAAGCTATTGTTGCTGAAGTTCATGATCCCTAGCGCTGCTTTTCCCATCTCCACTCAACCTTTTTACACTGTTGACAAAGTCAGCCACTAGTGTTTTCTCTTGTCAGCCACCAGTGTTTACTAAACCACACGGACCCATATGCGGTATATATTAAGCCGTGACTTCTCCAAATAGAGCCTAGATGAGAAGACTTCCCAGCCTCAAACTCTCAAATATAAGATCACTGAACTAATGTCTAAATGCTCTAAGTGCTTTTCTTTAAGAAAAAAAAAAAAAGTGGTAACTGCATTGGAATGATGGACGAATCTCCAATTAAATTCTACAAAGCATATGGCTGTGACATTTTATTCCCACCTCTGATTACAAGTAAAGGATTATGTTTGATCACCGTGGCAGAGGTAGGAACAAGAAACAGATGTGATTTTGTTGCCTTCTATTTTATAATGACTAATTACTACAGTTCAAAAATTATCTAGGGGCACCCGGGTGGCTCAATCGGTTAAGTGTCTGACTCAGGTCATGATCTCACGGTTTGTGAGTTCGAGCCCCGCTTCGGGCTCTGTGCTGACAGCTCAGAGCTTGGAACCTGCTTCAGATTCTGTGTCTCCCTCTCTCTCTGCCCCTCCCCTGCTCACGCTCTGTCTCTCTCTCTCTGTCTCCCAATAATAAAGAAACATTAAAAAAAAATTTAAGAGTCTCATGCTCTACAGACTGAGCTAGCTGGGCAATGTTAAAAAAAAATTTTTTTTAAATATCTAAATTGAAATGTCTTCCATTGCGTGTGGCCCACTTAATGAAAAGGCAAGTAGCATTCCCTGGTGTGAAGAATAAAGGGAATCAAGAATTCTGGGCACTTTATCTGTCCCTGTTGCTAACTCACTGCTTGCTGTTTGACTAGGAGATGATAATCTTTCATATTAGTTCATCCTCGAGAGTAGGTATAACGCCAGAAACTCCCTTACCCAGCACCTGCTATCTTAAATCAAAGTCTGCAAAACAACTCTTAATGATCTGGCAAAGGGGTGTTGCTAGCTAAATAGGGTGATTGTATGTCCCACTTGCTCTGGATAATCCTAACTTCTGCCTACTGTCTCAGAGGGATTATTAATAGCACTGCTTTTCACTCTCAAAAGTGGTCCTATTTGGACAATTGATTTTTTTTTTTTTTTGCTTACCCTATAACATAAGACTTCTCCAAGCAAACATTTCTCAAGTACCTATTAATGTGAAAGTTCCTGAACATGACATTAACTTGAACCAGTCATCTATTCTACTCTAAAAGAGCAGAGTCTAATATGCTATAAATAAATACTTTACACAAGGAAAAAATTCATTGTACCTTAAAGGATTTTTTATAAGTTTATTTATTTATTTTGAGGGAGACAGACAGACAGAGGGCAAGCAAGGGAGGGGCAGAGAGAGAGAGAGGAAGACATCGAATCCAAAGCAGGCTCCAGGTTCCAAGCTGTCAGCACAGAGCCCAACACTGGACTCAAACCCACAATCTATGAGATCATGACCTGAAGTAAAGTCAGATGCTTAACTGACTGACCCATCCAGGCACCCCAAAAGTCATTGTGTTTTAAAGTGCAATGCATTTTCAGGGTTGGGAAGGAATTACTTCTAATTATTATTACATTCTTTCACAAATATTATCATGTGCCTATTATAAGGCAGGCACTTGACGAAATATTAGGGGAACAACAGGGAATAAGACATAGCCAAGAGGTTTGCTAGAGGCTAGTTAGGGCTATAAATACCCAGAGAAGGGCATGCGCATGTGCACACACACATACGCACACAATTATTGCAGAAAGTGGATTTGTGTTAAGATAAGGATGAGTCAGCCCATTGGAGGAGCACGTAGGTCTTGGGGAGAGGAGGGCAGAGAAGCTCTGCTGAAGGAAACAATAAGTAAGAAATGGACCCAAGAGAGGGGAGTGGGTATTAGGTAGGGGAAGAAATGTAGGGCAAGGAGGAATGCTTCAGGCAAAGTTTATAGCACAATGAAAGGCTGAGAATTGTTAAGATCAGGGAATTAAAAATAGTTCATTATGGCTTGAGCAGAGAACATGGGGGGATGTAAGGAAAGATAGGCTATGGGGGATGAGGCAACAGAGCTAGCAAAATTTGGACCAAAGTGGGGAGGGGACATACTTCAGAGAAAAGAACAAGGAAAAGCACTAGGGTGTGGCAGGGAAGCAGGCAATCTATCCTGGACATTGACTTTCTCCAAAGTTCATGGAGAATTTTTGAGCAAGGGATGGGCTGCCTAGAGCTGTGCTCAGGATGGATGTTCTAAGCAATGGGACTGGAAGTGTATGAGTTTGGTTCCTGTCTCTGGTCCTTCTTAAACCTGCCTCATCACCTCTGGGTCAACCTGCATGCATACAGAAGTACGGAGACTTTAGAGATCACTGAAACCCATCTTTTGATTTAATAGATGAGGAAATTGAGCCACTGGGCAAAGCCTGTACCCAACTGAGTACTGGGTAGCTATCCCTTTCCCCATTAGACTCTATTTTTACTTTCTCAGAGTTAGGAAATCCCAGCCTCCACCAACAGATCTGCACAGAATGAAAGACTAGAGACACCAGGAATTGGGCCGAAAGAGAATACGACATCCAGCTGTTCTCTGGGAATAGGTTTGACTAGGAACAAGATGGACAGAGTAGAATCAAGGGTCTACCATGTAAGAATAGAAGATAACCACTCAGTTGAGGAAGGGCAAGCAAAAAAGAAGACCACTGCGGAGTCTATGTAAAAGATATTTCCTGTGTCATGCAGGGATCTTCGTTGCAAGAAGTGAATTGGACTCTGACTACATAAACCGAAAATACATTTATTAAATGGAAGTTGAAGAGCTTCCAGGGTCTACTTTAAGACTACAGAACAGGTTCAGAGATGAACACAAGAAGGAATGAAGCTATTTAATGGTCCTATGGTGACACTCCTAATACCACGGCTGACTATGGACATTACTGCTGGGACCAGTGACGGCCCCAAGGGTAGGTGCTGTCTTTACAACTGCCACCACGCTGCCTCCGGAAACTGGAGTGAGTCAGTTCTGCCCTGCTTCTTTGAACCACTGGAGTTAGTCAATGCCTGGAGCAGATACATCTAACAGGCGGAGCCTGCTCTGTGTGCTCTAACTCTAAGGGAGGCTGAGAAATTGAGTTTCCGGAATTTTCGGTTTCTATGTGGAAGACAAGCTTTTCTTCATAAAATGGGAGATCCTCCAAGCATAAGAAAGAAGGAGGAGGAGATTCAGGTGCTGAGAGGCGAAAACAATAACAAATGTTCATTACAGTACGGAACAAGGGAAAAGAGAACATTATCCTGGAAATACAAAGGGAGAACAACATTCTGGAAATGATTTGCTGGAAGAACCAGAAGAAAATGATAAAGAAGTTTTGGCATTCTCTAAAAGCTTAAAGGCAATGTCTTTTTTGAAAGAACAAAAGTAATAAAGAAAGAGTCCAATGCAAAAAGACAAAAGAAAAACGGAAAAGGGAATGGATAAAAATGGGAAAATATTTTGGGAAAATTTAAAAGTATAATAGCAGAATTAACATCCACATTGGGGGCAGAACCACAGCAGAAATGACCTGGAAAAGCCTAGTCTATGGTACAAAGGATAAACCTGGATCTTTTTTCGATTATAGACAAAAGCTTAAAGAGATCAAAATAGAAAGAGAGAATGATCTATGTAAGACGGGAGTCAGAGATCCAACCTGAGAATTACTGAAGGTCCCTGGGAGAAAAGCAAGACTTAGGTCAGAAACAATATGGATCAGAAACAATGATTAAGAGCATACCTAGAGGAAACTTTCCTGAGCTGCAGAGAGTTTACCTAATTATGTGGACCAAAAGGTCCATTGCATTCAAGGCAAAGTCAAAGACAAGAGTTTCACACTGAGGCGCATCAGGGTGGCAAAAACATTTACCGAGGAAGGAGTAAAAATCACATTGACCTCAGCTTTCTAGACCACAATAAAATGTTGAAAGTATATAACACAATGTTTATATGGATTTGTGGGAGAAAGGTTTCCACCAGGTGAATTCGTTTAACTCGCATGAAAGCAACAAAGAGCCACCTTCGGTAGGAAAAAGAAAATAGACTCTAAGACCTTGCTTCTCAAAGCGTGGTCTGTGCGCTGGTGGCTTCCGCATCATCTGGGAGCTTGTTAGAAAAGCTGAATCCCCAGCCCACCACAGACCTACAGAATCACAATCTGCATTTTAACCAGATCCCCAGGTAATTCCTGGGGAATTCCTAGGCACATGACCGTGTGGAAAACACTGGTTTAAGACCTACCCTACAGACCAAAACCAAAACCAAAGTGAACAGCTCAAGAACGGTGAAGGGGTGGTTTAAATGATTAGCAAACTGCCAGTCTGAGCCACCGACAGAGCCCCCACCTTCACGGGGGGGTGCCTGAGGAGCAGGGTCAGTATCACCTTGCTTGAACAAGCCAGATGATGGACGTCTCTGCAGGACCAGGGAGGACTTCTGCCCTCTCGCAGCAGCACCTAGAACCAAGTGTCCCTGTTATCCCTTTCATGTAGCTTGTTATCTCTTATGAGACTAATGCTCTATATAATTGAACATAAGAAATGGCTCTTGAAGGATGGGTCTCTCAAATAAAGTTTAGCGTATTTAAAATCCCAATGAAGTATGATTAGAACAATGCTTTTAAAAAAAATCTGTCTGTGGAAAAAACCTGGAAGGAAATAGAGCAAATTATTAAATAATAAAAATTATTTCTTTTGAAATGTCTGTATTTTCAAGTCTTATCCAGTGAGCTGATTATTATAGATTATAAAAATAAATGAAAATGTTTTCCAGCATTGTGAGAATACCAAAGCAAGAGAGCAAATTGTATCTTTTCTCTAAGCCTTCACTTCCAGCATAATCGCTCACTATTCCCTTCTTGTACTCTGGGTTCTGACAAATCTACCTCCTATTTTTCCACCTCAGTGTTCTGCTTGCTGGGAAATCTGCTTCACCCAATCCACCAAAATAACTCTGGGCACAAATCCTTTGGTCCTTCATGGCCAGTTGAGGTGACATCTTTCCACGAAGACGTCACTGATAGAACCATTGACATTCTATCTCTCCTTCAACTCCCTGTGTGTCTCATAAGGTCTTTAACATTTTATAGTAATGGTGAGAGTAATACTCTAACGCCTTTACTGTGCTGTGAGCTCTCAAAGCCCTTTTGGAGTTTTGAAAATACCTTGACAATAGTGTTAAAAACAAAGGCACCATGCCCTAAATGGAGTCACTTACACTAAACCCCATGTCGCCAAACCAAGACTTAATAGTTAATTCAACTACAGCTTTGGGTCTCCCAGAAATGGAATCTTAAACCAGTCAATCAGGAATCATCCGGTCAGCACTAGTGAGGTTAATCTGCCCGAAGGACCCCTCTCATACCCTAAAAGAAGGTGACCTTGCTACAACCAATCCACTTTTTCCTGATAAAACTTCCTTGTGCCTGTTCCTTCCTGCCTATAAAAGTTTTTCATTTTGTACAGCTCCTCGGAGCTCCTTTCTATCTGCCATATGGGATGCTGCTTGATTCATGAATCATTGAATAAAGCCAATAAAATCCTTAAAATTTATTCGGTTGAATTTTTTTTTAAACAATTCTGGAGGCAGTGACAGGATCTGAAGGAAACTCCTGACAGCTTTGGGGACAATGAGAAACACATGATACTCATGAATGCTTTCAGTTCTCCATCGTTCTAGCCATTTCTGAGGGCCATGGGTAACTTCCTCTCGGTTCTGAGCTCCCTTCTCTTTGTGTTGGGCTCCTGATCTAATTCGTTCTCCAGTCCAGTGTAGGTCAGTTTGAGCTAGCAGATGGTTCCGCCCAGAACCCAAGCCCTAGCCCTTGGTTCAGTCTGCACTTCCCTACTTGATTGGAAGCCCTATGCATGGTCCCCATCTGTTGGGGTCTGCTGTTTCAGTCCTTTCCCCAGTCCCCAGTTCCACACTGGGAATTGCTGGTGACGTGCACAAAGCCTTCTCGTGGCCTGGTTACTGTTGGTGTCTATTGGTGTGCACATGAGGTAAAATCCATTGCTAATGGGAGTCTCAGAAGCCAAAGCCACAAAATTAGTGGGTATGGGTCAAGCATTTAAGAGCTGGGAAAGCACTCACTACCTAATTCTAAGACTCCCATGTTAGGATAAGTTGGTCACAGAATGGGTTAGATTGATCCTTGTTCATTTACCAACCTCGAGAAAATTTTAGTGCCACAAGGGACCCTATAAACACCACACAATCTCAAACCCAGTAGCACAACCCTCCTAGGTATTAATGTGGCTTCCAGAGACCCAGTGCTTAGCTAAAGAAGTGGGAACCTGAAGTTCTGAAGAGTTGAGTGTGCCACCTTCCAGCACACCTGCTTATTTTATTTTCTAAGATGTGTGGTCTCACATCTTAGATATCTACAAAAAGGGGAAAATCTTACTAAAAACGACCCAAAATTACAATAGCCATTACGGGGAATGCCCCGATTAGACGAGATCATCCGTTTTAAAACATGCACCTGAAAGCAGTGGGTCCCAAATCCAACAGAATGTGATACACATTTTACTTGGTGTGCAGAAGCTTCTGAAAGTTTCAAGATTCCCAAATAGCTTCATTAAAAGATTTACTGCAAACGGCTAATAAAAAAAAATTAAAGACACAGGAGGTACCTAGAACAAAAATCAGTAAGACTGACATGAGTCTTGTTCCCCTCTATCCTCCTTTACCTGAGTACTCACGTTCTCCTGGTGCTCTATCTAAATTGCCCTTCCATTCTCAAGAGACTATTGAACAGTTACATTTTAAAATAAGAGCATGGCTGGGGTGCCTGGATGGCTCAGTCGGTTAAGCATCCAATTCTTGATTTCAGCTCAGGTTATGATCTCACAGTTCATGAGTTCGGGCCCCGTGTTGGGCTCTGTGCTGACAGTGTGGAGCCTGCTTGGGATTCTCTCTCTGCTCCTGCCCCGTCTGCGCTCTCTCTCTCTCTCTCTCTCTCTCTCAAAATAAATAAATAAATAAACGTTACATTTTTTAAAAATTAAGAGCACCGAGGCTGCAGGTATCTTTCACTCCTTGGTCAAAGTTCAAACTAAGGGCCATAGTTAAAAAGTTTCTTAAACACAGGGAGGATCCTCAAAAGTCTTCTATAGAATTTAGAGTCTTTATCATGACCTATGACTTTGGACTATCAGATCTTTATTAGCTTGTGCACATGTTGATAGGATCTGGGGAGGCCCCAAAATGGAGGCAGGAAGCAGAATGGCATAACTCTGAGGGTAATAGTCAAGATCTTCAACCTTCAACATGGTCCCCTTCTGGACCAGAAAAAGCTCACAAAATGGCAACTGATCCTTTAAAAGCCATTTCTAGAGTCTTCCCGGGCCACATGGATTGGTCTCATTCAAACCTGCAAACAAAAGAAAGCTGAATCTGTGGCCAACTGTGTGTGTGTGTGTGTGTGTGTGTGTGTGTGACTTTAAAATGCACCTGGAAGCTCTCTTCCTACGGCATTCTGGGCTCCCTACAATGTATGATGTCACCCAACCTGCTCTAGCTGCCCTATTTGTACGTGGATTATCTCACGAGATTAGTGGATTGATGAAAGGCAGAAAACAGGATGGGAAGGCACCGGTCTGACTGGTCTTGTGACCGTCGCTGAGCATTTTGAAAGGGCCTTGGAACAAGACCTACACAAAAGTCTGACAAGCTATTAACCTTACAGCTTCAACAGCTCTAAAGCCAGAAACCTAAAATAACACCTGGGCCTCCCCCATTGTCCAACATCAAAATGCTGGCCCAAAGGTCAGTGTCTCATTTGTAATCAATAGAACACTGGAAAAAAACCAAAACCAAAACAAAACAGCAACAAAAAAAACACAAGATCATCCTCAAAGCTTTCATGAAAATCTTTGAACATCAACTCAAATGGCCCCATATCTGCCCTCGAGGAAGGGACCCTAGATGAGCATCCCCAGAGCTGACAGAACTCCACCAGATTCTCCAGCAAACTGCTACCAGTAAGTCCCTAAAACAGCTCCAAGAGGAAACCAAATTAAAATTAATGGAAACCCTTGCCAATCTCTGGTAAATACTGGAGCTACACCCTCTACTTTGAACCCCATCTGAAACACCCTTGGAGTAAAGAAAGTTCTCCAGTGGGAGTATCTAATTTTTTTTTCTAATGTTTATTTATTTTTGAGGGAGAGACACACAGAGTGCAAGCAGGGGAGGGGCAGAGAGAGAGAGAGAGAGAGAGAGAGAGACAGAGGGAGACAAGGAAACTGAAGCAGGCTCCAGGCTCTGAGGTGTCAGCACAGAGCCCAGCACGAACCGCGAGGTCATGACCTGAGCTGAAGTCAGATGCTTAAGGGACTGAGCCACCCAGGCGCCCCACCCCCGGTGAGAGGGAGTGTCTAATAAAATTCAGAGAGAGTTTCTATCTCAATCAGTATAAATGACTCCGGGACTTTTCACTGGAAAACATTCTTTTTTTGCTATGTGATGCAGCTCCAGTCAATCTGCTATGCAGAGATCTCCTTTACTAAAACCAATGATGCAGAACTGCCTGCCCTCGGGCTACCCAACTCTTCAAAGCCTTTCACCTTCCGTGTGCTTGAAAGAGATAACTGAGCCCAGACTGCTCCTGGGTGGATTTGACCCCAGGACTAACCTTCTCTGAGATCCTTCTGCTTTCATCACCTAATCTACATCTTAAACGATGCCAAATTCTAAATCCTGCCAGGGGTTACTGGCCCTGCCTGATGGGGGTCAACCCCATGATGGTAAGGTAGTAACATCCCATTTCATGACACTGCATCCTGATTTATGAGACACCCCCTTTGACTAATCCTGAGCGAATTTAGCTTGTTGACGGGTCAGACTGTGAAAATGAAAAAGGGGATTTCCAAGCTGGCTATGCTGTTCTAGACCAATATGAATTCCTTGAGAGGGCAAACCCCTCACAATCTGTATCAGCCCAGCAAGCAGAGCCCTAGGCCCTTACCAGAGCCTGCCGGTTATCAGGACTTGTTAATATTCATCCTGGCAGCCAGTATGCCTCTGGGCTATCCATGATTCCGGGATGTGACAGAAACAAGGGTTTTCTTGCATCCATTGTATCTCAAATCAAAAATAAACAATAAGTGGGGTGCCTGGGTGGCTCAGTCGGGGCGTCTGACTTTGGCTCAGGTCATGATCTCAGGGTTCGTGAGTTCGAGCCCCGCGTCCGGCTCTGTGCTGACAGTTCAGAGTCTGGAGCCTGCTTTGGATTCTGTGTCTTCCTCTCTCACTCTGAGTCTCCCACACTCATGCTCTGTCTCTCTGTCTCTCAAGGATGAATAAACATTAAAAAAAAATTTTAAATAGGGACGCCTGGGTGGTTCAGTCAGTTGAGCGTCCAACTTCTGCTCAGGTCATGATCTCTCGGTTTGTGAGTTCGAGCCCCGCGTCGGGCTCTGTGCTGACGGCTCGGAGCATGGAGCCTGCTTCGGATTTTGTGTCTTCTGCTCTCCCTGACCCTCCCCGGCTTGTGCTCTGTCTCTCTCTGTCTCTCAAAAACAAATAAATAAATGTAAAAAAGAAAATTAAAAAAATTAAAATAAATAAATAAATAAATAATAAGTAAATGACCTTCTTGCTGCTATTTTCTTACCTTCTGAAACTGCTGTCATCAAAATTGAGGCTCGCACTATAAAGACTGAACCTGGGTATCTGGGCAATGCCCTGGCTGAGTCTTGTGCAAAGGCAGCAGGAATTGAATCTGAAAAGGTTGTGGCACATGTGGCCGAGGTCCATTTTGCTTCTGCAAAGAAGGAGCCTGGCCAGATTTTAGCCATCCCGATGTGCTTGTGACATGGCAGCAGTCTGCTCCTGAATGAGAGAAATCACTGCGGGCAAAGGATGGTTGTAAATTCAGTGAACACTGGGAGAAAACCTGAGACAGTCACGTGGTTCTTCCCAGCTGCCTGGAAAACTCCATCTTTCGGTGTTTGCATTCTTTCACCCACCATGGTGCAGTGAAGCCGACGCAAATTAGGAATAAACATTGATGAAGAGACTTCTATAAAATTGTAAAAACAGTTTACCACCAATGTCTCACCCGTCAGGACCAATGTCCCAGGAAAATTCTTTTTGTTTCCAGAGGCTTCAGACCTCTGTTCTTACAATTGCCACTTAGTATGTGTTATTAATATGTCCTTGTTCTGTTTGTGTTTTCTGGATGTGTTGAAATGTTCCCTTGCTTGCTTCCCTTGCTGCTGCCCTCACAGGGGCAAAGAAACTGTTAGAAAATGTGTTGCTCACTTGGGTTACACCTTTCACAACTTTCAGGGACTGAGGCACCCACTGCACTGGGCAAATCATACTAACCTTATTGCAATGAAAATCTTGCATACTTCTTGGACTTATCACTGTCCCTATCACCCTTGATCATCAGGCAAGGTTGAGAAAACTAAAGAGATCCTCAAACACAAAACTCTTCACTTACGGAAACTACTGGACATCCCTGGCCTAAGGTGTTGGGTCTGGTCCTTATGACTGCTTGCAATACCCCCATTTGGAAACAAACTCACTCCACATGGAATAGTCACTGGTAGGCCAACATCTATTGGCATACAACCTGCCAATTCCTTGTTATCTCACACTAATATGACCAACTACTGTAAGTCTTTAATATCTTATACGAAAGACGGTCCCCAATAGGTAAAGAAGTTTTCCCACATTCCAGTGTGAAGGATCTTGTTGGCTCCAGTCTGGAGCTTGGTGAGTAGGTATTCTAGAAACGTCACTAGAGGAAGACAGCCCTCAAACTCCTTTGCAAGAGACCTTACCAAGTATTCTTGACAAATGACAGTGCCTGCAAACTAGAAGGCACTGGACCTTGGGCACATATCTTACAGCTACAGAAGGCTTCTCCTGATGTCTCGTCCTGTGCAAACACTGGGGAACTCCAAATCAAATAGGCTATGAAAATAAGGAGCTGACATCAAGGAAGACTGTGTCTCCCAAGATGTCAAATCAAGACTTTAAATAGAAAACCCTTTCTTCTTTTCTTTCTTTCCTTTAGTCTGGTATTGGCTTGGAAAGATAACACCATCATTTGTATCTACCAGGCCATTGCTAAGAGGGGGGGTGAACTTTTGGACTGCTGGATTGTTCATCTGTGATTCTAGAGACCCCCTGGTCCTTTCTGTGACCAACTTTTCTTCTATTCCTGATGTCACAATGAACTACAACTGACCCTTCTCAGAAATTAAAGTCTGGCTTTCACAGCCAGAACATCCAGCGTCTTGTTTTCACCTTTCTCTAATTATAACTTTACTTGCCCAGTTAGACACAAATACTTATGCAAATTGTGGTACACTTGTACCCCCACATTCTTGTGATCATCTAAATCACATCCACTTCCAACCAGTCACGAAAAATTCTCACCAGCAGCATCCATCTCTAGATATTTCAGGCTAGGAGATTTACTTCCCAAAGGCACTAAAAGCCTAAACATTCCTGGCTTGAACAAGCAAATGCAACAATTTCTGCAAAGGAATCCATTAACAATGCCACCTTAGCAAGAGTAGTTTGTGCCTTGAGAGGATTTACCTTTGTTTGTGCTGGTTATCATTCTCCTTGGGCCTGTGAATGTCTAGACGACTGGCACATAACTGGGCAATGCCTCTTAGGTTACCTAACTGTGCCCCTAACTGTCCATAATCCAACTGAGACACCTATTTGACCAAGTCCCCTGAATTGACATCATCTAGTTAGAAGGGGCCTGCCAGGAGGCATTCGTGATTCAAGATGTGCTTCCTTTGGCAGATCCATACTTCCTCAGTTAGGAGTAAGGATGAAGGAAGCTGTGATCAGGGGCCTTTTCTCAACTCTTGAAGATAGCACAGAATCCACTGCTAAAGCAACAGCTGCCCAACAAAGATCTCTAGACTCTCTGGCCAAAGTTGTTCTTGATAATAGGATAGCCCTTCATTGTCTCTTAGCTGAGCGAGGAGTCATTTGTGCTATGGCCAACATCACTTGCTGCTCTTGGGTTGACGCTTCTGGAGAAGATTAAACTCGGATACATATCACTGACCAGGCCACTTGGCTTAAGAAAGTGACTCCTGGGGCGCCTGGGTGGCGCAGTTGGTTAAGCGTCCGACTTCAGCCAGGTCACGATCTCGCGGTCCGTGAGTTCGAGCCCCGCG
>NC_064810.1:77823661-77858992 GCF_023721935.1 Panthera uncia
AAAAAAAAAAAAAAAAAGAAAGTGACTCCTTCAACAGGGCCTTTCTTCCACTTTTTTTTTTTTTTTAATTTTGATCGGTTTCGGTCTTGGGGCTGTGGCTCCAAAGTGCACTCCGGACGTTGAGAATTATCCTGCTTAGAACAAGCATAGAAGTCTCACTGGTTGGCGTGCTGTACTCTCTCAAAAGCCATAATGCATGTTTCCAGCTGTTAACCACCAAGCAAATGGTCTCCCTAAGTCTAGAATGTCAAAGAACAAATCAAGAGAATAACCGGCGTGTAGCATGTGAACCCAAAGTCACGACCCGTGAATACGGCACGGAGGGTCAGCAAAAACGGTGAGCACTTCAGAGAAATAGCTGAGTCATGCTAATACCTTAAATTTTCACTGCATCTCTCAATGAGGCTGAGAGTCTGATCAAAAGGGAGTGGGCGTGTTAAAAATAAAGACAACAGGCCCCAGATGGAGTCAGTTACATTAAACTGCATGTCACCAAATCAAGACTTAATACTTAATTACGGTTTGGGGTCTCCCAGAAATGGCATCTTCAACCAAGTCAGTCAGGAATCACCTGGTCAACACTAGTGAGATAATCTGCCTGACAGACCCCTCTCATCCCCTAAAAGAAAGTGACTTCTTGCTGGTAAAACCTCCCTGTGCCCCCTCCCTTCTGCCAATGAAAGTTTTTCATTTGATACAGCTCCTCGGATCTCCTTTCTAATGCTATCTACGATGCCGCTTGATTCATGAATCATTGAATAAAGCCAATAAGATCTTTAAAATTTACTCAGTTGAATTTTTTTTTTGTAAACAATAGTAAGCATCAAGAGATAATTAATTAAGAGATAATCACTAATTTTAATGATTAAAAATTTGTCCTAGGATTTGAATCAGGCCCAGAAGACTGTGGAAATATCATACCATTTCTTCCTTCATCTTTTACTAGCTGTGTAGCATGGCTTTGAATTTAGTTGAATATAATGACGCAGTACCTTAAGTATCAATAGCTTTTTAGGTTTGACAAATAGATATCCCAAGAAAATCCTTAAGTCTTGTTTCTTTTTAAAAAATACCAAAAGAACATGTTGTAGCTCTCTTTATTTAGAACAACTCTCTATCCTACCTTGGGCAACTTGTTTCTTCAGCTCCGGAGGAAGTGCTCTAAAATTAGAAGAAATGAGTTTGAATTAAGAGCTCTCTAAGTCCCCTTCCAAATCTAGCCTTCTATAATCCCAAAATGATGGCCAAGCCAACTTTGGCTGGTAGGGACTTTGGTTGCTGTGGTCCAAATACTATAATGTCAAAATACAGTAATTTTCAACAGTGCTTACTTATTTACAGAGTGCTCAATCTGATGCTTTCTTATTTCTCACATCATCCAGTCTCTGCTATAGTATTATTTTTCTCTTTCTAGAACAACTTATAGCCAAAGGCTTCCTGTCTGATCTGTTTGCCTTCTCAAGCGGAGACATGCCTTCTGCAGCCACAGCTGTCCCCGGCTAACCTTTCTCCTAGCCACAGTGCATGGGTCCCCATGACTCAGCAATCCCAGCCTCTGAAGGAGCCCATCATCATGACAAAAAAATCAACAATTACATTTTCTCATACACTAGTCCTAAGTTAGGCAAGTGCTACTTTCTTCACAATGTATATTTTCAGCTCCAATTAGGTGACCAACTTGTAAAAAATTCAGTGGAAATTTTATTGTTAATCTACTCAGTACATAGTTATACTTTGTAAGCTGTGAAAGGTATGTAGCACATAATCTACCATAACCCACACACATGTGTGCCGTATTATCTCCCAGAATTCCTGTCAATGAATGCTGAGTTGACTTTCCAATGTGTGGTAGTTAAGTATCAAGAGAGACCTCTCCTGACACTTTATTGAGACTAACACAGAGCAGAGTTCAGTAATCATAATCTATGCTGCTGCGTAGATACAGATGGAGACATTCTGTCTTGTTCATTCAACCATAGGTTATCGATCACTCAGTATATTCATGTATCAACTCAACCAGGCAAGTTCAAGTCACATTTCTCTCTCTCGATAAAGTCTTTTTCTAGGTCTTTACCTCCCCAGCCAGAAATATTTCCCCTTCTGAATACCTGTAGCACCCTCCTATTTCTTATATATTTATATTTTTATTATTATTTAAAAAAATTGATGACTTTGTTTCTTATTGTTTGTATTTTATATCCTCTACCGCTCTATGAATACCACTCATTGAATCAGAGTCAAAGGGGTATCTGTAATTATAAAAAGCCTCATGTTTCATATATGGAGCCAGAGACACCTGTATTAAGGGCAGGATCCATATGCACAAATATCCATTGCATATTTTTTTTTCTTTTTTTTTTTTTTTTTTGAGAGAGACAGAGTGCTATTAGATGAGGGGCAGAGAGCTAATGAGACACAGAATCCCAAGCAGGCTCCAGGCTCTGAGGTGTCAGCACAGAGCCAGACACGGGGTTTGAACTCACGAGCCATGAGATTGTAATCTGAGCCAAAGTCAGGACCCTTGACCTACCGAGCCACCCAGCTGCCCAAGTCACATATTTCTTTCTTTAATTTTTTTAATGTTTATTTATTTTTGAGAGACAGAGTGCGAGCATGAGCATGGAAGGGGCAGAAAGAGGGGGAGACACAGAATCTGAAGCAGGCTCCAGGTTCCGAGCTGTCAGCACAGAGCCCGACGCGGGGCTCAAGCTCACAAACTGTGAGATCATGACCTGAACCGAAGCAGGACGCTTAACCGACTGAGCCACCCAGACGCATCTCAAGTCACATATTTCTTGAGAGACAGTAGGACACAGTGGTTAAGATCCCAGGTCCTGGAGTTCAAGACTGCCTGGGTTCACATCCCAGCTCCATCATCTGAAAGTTTGGCCTTTGGCAAGTCGCTTAATTAGCATGAACTTAATGTGTAAGTGATGATATGATAGTGCCTGCTTCATTGGCTTACTGTGAGCTTCAAAGAGTCAACACGTAGGAGCTCTAGGAGTGCCTGGTACTCAGTACGTGCTCTGTGTTTCACGTGTTGTGCTCATGGTAGTCGGTACCCAGGAGTTGTTTTCTGATCAAGTATATAAAACAATATATGCATAATCCTATTGATGGGGGCATACTACATGCATATACTTGTATCATGTATTTCTCAGGGCATTTAAGGGAATGGATTGATTTAGGTCCATAAATCAGAGCCCTCTGTGATCTTTACAAAACATCCATGCATTATTCCATTTCTCATGTTTCTATAACACCTGACTACTTTCTTCTTTCTGTGGCAAACTTCATTCATGGATCATTATTGTTGTCAGGGAACAGCAAATGCAGGGTATTTCTCAAGACTTCACTGGCCCAGCCATGCCATGGCATGAATTGAGAGTCCCCCAGCATAGGAGCTACTATGGGTCATTTTCCAGTGACATGTGACAAACTGGAATCCTAACAGAAGCCTCAGATGAGTAAGGCATGAGTGCATAGGTCAGATATGAGGAAGCTGTGGGCAGGAGATTAGGCTTTATAGTAGCACAAATTAAGAACCCACATTATTTTTACTTTCTCTACAACTTGTATGTATTTTGGTTTCCAAATTAAATTTTTTATATACTATGACTTATTTACATATCAGAAAATCAAATTTGGTATCTTTAAGCAAAAACTGACATTGGTTATGGCAATAGCATGTTTGCAAAACTGCCACAATAATCTTACCAGTCCTGTATGCATAGATCTTTGCAATGTGACTTTGCTATTCCTCCCATAAAGAGGTGGGGTTTCATTATTCACCCTTTCAGTCTAGGCTGGCCTTGTGATTTTGACTAATAGCAGAATACAGCAGAAATAATATTTTGCAACCTCTGAGCACCCAAAAGGCCTTGCGACTTCTGCTCTTACCTTTTCTTGCTGTATCTACAATTTAACTGTATGTGGAAGACACTGAGTTAGCCTGCTAGATTCTGGAGATGTACAGTCTCACTGAAAGGAACACCAATCAGCTCCACGTCAAATGGCCAATTGACTGTAGCTGTGTGAGTGTACCCAGTGAGTTCATGGGAATGACTTCCCAGCTGATCCCAGATAAAATTACTGATCAAGAGAATTGTAAGCTAATTGTTGACTCTTTTAGGTCACCGAGTTTTGGACTGGTTTGTTACACAGCAAAGGCTAACTGATACATATAGTGCATATCATTGAAAGGAAAATCTGCTCTTTAGTTCAGTGAAGGTATTTAGATAGTTAACGAGCCTTCTGGGTCTTTTAAAAGGAATCTGAAATGAAAGTGGCCATCATAAGAGTGTGGGCACAGGCTCACCTTAGAGAAAAAAATATGTAATTGGACAGAGTTTTCAATGGAAAGGCACTGGTTTTTTTGTGGGGATGAGGTAACTACATAATCGGGATTTACAAAGAATCTCTCAAAATGACTCATAATAAGGTTTACATTTAGAGTTAAGTTTATAATTTGCCAAATACTTTTAGCTACAATATCTTTTATGGTTTAGGATTAAAGGAGAAAACTGTTAAAGCTGAGCAGGGCCATAAATTCAAACTTGTCGTCACAGTTAGAAATGACCGAGGGCTGTCACCCAACCCTCCATTTTATCAATTTTTAAATATGGAAGAACCAATAAAGATTTCATTTGAGAAAAGGCTACAAGTGTGTGCAATGACACTGACATAACTCAAACAGTTCATTCACAGGCAGAAACTAAAGTAAGTTAATGACCCTCCCAACACACAAGTGTGGACTCAGACTTCCAGCCTTCTTTACCACACACTCTACAGCTCTGCTGTAACCTCCATTCCCCACAGATGAGGAACGTGGGCTCGGAAGCCTGTTTCAGATCCTCTAGCCTGGGCAAGGCTCTAACACAAGTTTACTGATCCTAAACCCAGATCTTTCACCCTGGCCAATGATGTGTGGGAACTGGGAACTCTTTTGAGCCAAAGCTCAACCATCAGAAAATTGTATACTATATACACATGATTGCCCGGTTGTCATGATCACCAAGATCAATGATTAATTTTTAGAGTGTGAAATGGCCTATGCTTTAACATCAATTTCTAAAAGGGTAGAATTCCTTGTGCCCTCAAGTTAAAAAAGCAATGACGTTCTTCCTTGAGCAAAGCACAGAAAAAAACCAAACCTGTCCTCGTGATCCCTGAGGTATAGAACTAGGATCAAAAGTTGGAAGTAGTAAGAGATAGATTGCAGTACATTAAAAAAAAAATGCTTTTTTAAAACCCAAACCAAACCCAGAAACTAATCGCTGTCATAAAATCAGCAGCTCCTGTCCCTGAAGTTGTCCACCATGTTGTAGATGGGACTTTAGGACTCACTAGGAGGTTGGGTAATCTGACGTCTGAGATTCCTGTAAGGAAGTTTATTTGAGCTCAGGTCCTTGATCTCAAGGGAGGCTTGCTGCTTTTAGTGACCCTCTGAAAAATCTTGTCCCCAGAGAAGAGACCTGTTGCATCTGTTTCCCCAAACAAGGAGGAAGCCTTTATTCAGGTGTCTTAGAACATAAAGAACATTTGCTCTGACTAGTTAGCCTGGCTCCTGAAATTCATCAGCTCTTCCTCTGGGCACACTGCTTTACCAACAATGTTTATGGTGGGGGCCTCCGGGGTCTCCAATATCCTTGGCCAAATGTCTTCTGTACCGGGGAGACAGGCCCCAAGAGGAGCAAACATTTCCTCAGGGCTTTGCTTATTTCAGTTCCCTCACACATGCCAAGGTAGGAAGAAGTGAGGCAAAGAGGGGGCAGGAAAAGAAGGAACTTACCCTGATCTTAAAGGTATGCTAGGCAGTGGACCTGGGCTTTGCAAGAGTTACCTTCTTTCATCCTCTAGACAACCATAGAGACAGCAAGTTTAATTGCCCAATTTTGCAGAAACCTGAAGCTCTGAGAGCTTAGCTGTCAAAGTCACATTGCTAAAAGGGATAAGCTGGCCCCAAGCCCCCACCTTTCACCCCAGCAGCCGGATGGAGAGGCTTTGGCGAAAGTAGCTCAGTTTCTTTACTGGAGTTCAAAAGAATGATGAATTCGCACTCTCTAGCCACGTAATCTGTGTCACACATGCCCACCCTCACCACCTCAGGAAGTCCCTGAGGAGGGGAAAACAGAGTTTTCATTTAGCAGAAAGCCCACTGAGCTGACCAAATGCCCTTTGCTCTGAGCTCATCTGTCCGCTTGTAAATAAAGGGATTTGGACTATGTGCTTTCTTAGGCCCCATTTCCAGCTCTAAAAAATTTCTGTGGAATCAGTCAAAGCAAATATTACCTGAGTAATGTGTGTTAAGGAATTTCTTTCAATAGCAGAGAATCCCCACCTCTGTGAGCTTTATTTTTAAACTGTTTTTTTTTTTTTTTTTTTTTTTTCACGTGCATACTTGGGATGAGAAGAAGGTGTTAAAGCATTAAAGCAGGGTCCTTTATTTATTTCCAGGGTGTTTTGGCATAAGCAGGAACTGTGGTGAGAGCTTGCCCCACACACGTGAGCGTCACAGACACCTCTCCCAGGGGCTGCAAGTGGACCCTCACTCAGCCTTTGCTGAGAAGATGGCGGCCCACCAGGTGAAACTGGAGGTGATAGGGAATCTGACGGCGGACGGCTGGGAAGAGCACACCGTTCTAGCACGAACCCCAACTCAGAGCCTGATGGCAGGCAAGACACTCTGCTTCCAGGCCTCTCGTTCCTAGCTCTGAACAGACACACTTGGGCTGATGGGTGGCTAAGGAACCTAATAAGATGGCCTATGCACGATCGTGCGATTTTATTCATTGGTTACGGACTTCAGTCCTTCAGAGTTGGATGTGAAAATATGCCCTGTGGACCCTCTTCCGGCCTCCTAGATCACCTTGGGTTAGTCTAGTCCATTTTGAAGACTATGTACCTATGGATTGGGTACCTTGTGGGTTATTTGATTAAAACCCCAGGAACAGAATTAGATTTTGCTCTCTATAGCGCAAAAAGGCATTACTGAGAAAGTGAAAAGAACTAACTGGAAAGCACCTCCAATCAGACAAGAATGGCTATGGAACTCACTGTCCCTCACAAACAATAAAGCGATCAATATAGATTTAACTCAGTCTCAAGAAGTCCAGAGAATGATGTTAACTTCAGCCTTTCCCACTGATGCTTAGACCAAGTCCCTAGTCTTCCAGCCTGAAAGCCTTTGGTGGGTCACAGCCAGGTGACAAGAACAGCTAGACAAGGACCGTAGGTCTCCAGCATGTGAAAAGCATTTTCATTAAACCTGTTGACTAGAGTCTAGCCCATTATCCTGCCATATTTAACAATTCCTTCCAGAGCCCTCCTGACAAATGGTTGCCCCCTCTTCGTTTTAACTTTTCCCGCAACTGGAAACGCACCGCTTTAATGCGGCAGCTGGTCTTATTTTTATGCAGCAATTAATTAGAAAGTAATACCATCATACAATCTCTCCATAACCGAGTCAAGGATATGTTTCTATCATTTCCTTATGTTAAGCTTTCTAATGAAGGAAACATCTCTTTAAAACGGATCAGGATGGTTGACTGTAAGCAACAGAAAGAGACTCTGGTTATTTCATATGAAAAGGTACTGTACCAAAGTGATATGAAGGATTGCAAAACGAGGGGGAGATTGAAAGGGTGAGCTTGGGCAATAGGCATGACCTGCGGTCTTGATCATATGTCAGGACGAGTCTGGTCCGTGTGTAGAGTCTGCTCTACACCGGCAAGTGGCCTGACCTGCAAAGATTTCCTCCACCAGTACCTCACTCACCAAAGAGTCAAAGTCCTGGGGGCAAGTATGTGACTGACAAAATTCGAGTCATGTGGTTTAGACTTAACTCTTCTCCTAAAGGGGTGGCCCTAAACCTTTGTCACTGACCTCTCTGAGTACACATAGATGGCTTACTTGTGTGTTTCCTAATTGTGCCTTGTGCTCATTGCCTGTCTCCAGTGGATCCACATAGCTCTCTTCCAGAGGACTGTTTTGGAAAGGTGAAGCAAATTAATTCTGCCATCAAATCCAGTTGTACCTTCCAGCTTGTTAATGCCACGTATAACTTTACACTTCTATTACCTGCAATAAAACACCCCAGTATCATTTAATGGGCTTTTTAATTGGCTCTTTAAAATAGTAGTGCAATCGGGCTCCTCATTTGATTCATGCACAGAAATCTACAGATAGTCTGAAAGGAAAAATGTGAATCACAGTTTAAATAGATGCTTTTCAACTGCTCTATAAGACAAACAGATGTATTAATTAGCACATACTTTAGGGCATGTTTTATACTTAAATGGAGGAAGGAGAACAGAATATTGTTTCACCAGAGGCAATAAGAAAAATTTGAGCTCTGACCCCAGACACAAAATAGCAACTTGTTTTCAGAAATGCCTATTTCTGAGAACAACGAATCAGGGGCTTAGAGTAGCACTCCAAGGGCTTGAACAGCCAGAGAAATGATCTCTGGATTTATGTAACAAGGAGGCTCTTGTCTAAGAGGTATATAAGAAGTAGACCACAGCCTTAGTAATGTGGGGGAAAAGCCTTTTAACATAGATACAGATGAAGAAATCCAGTTGTCATAGAGCTAAGACATTTTAAAAGGTCTTTAGGAGCACAATTGTGCTCTTATATGCCCAGAACTTAAGTATAAGAAGATTTAGGCTGAGGGTAGAGTGAAATTCTGAGTGTATGTGATATTATGCTAAGTGTTATTGAGATAATAAAAATGACTGGCTCCCTACCTTGTGGGAGATTTGATGAGATCCTTGGACACAGACATGAATTTAATGTAGCATGTTTTCTTATTATGGTAAATTTGTGTGTGCTTTTTTAACAGAAAGAGAGAACACCTTTCCTTAGAATGATGATCATATGAATCTTCCTTCACTTGAGTTTTTTGTCACCCATTCCCACCCACCTTGGGCCATTATTTGTGGGTAGGTCTTATCTTACCGGATTTTAGACATGAAAAAAAGGACTCTGTCTCCTACCTTTCTTTGTTCTACCGTCTCCCCAGTTTTTGCCTAGCACATAGAGAATTCTCAGTATGTGTGTGTGCTGCCTGAGCGAATCCTGAACAGAATAAGGAAGCCTTATTCCAGGAAGAATTCTCCCAGATCACTTTAGAGTTCGCTTGGCAAGTGAATTCATCTTTTTGAGGCTTTCCTATAAAATGAAGGAGTAAAGTGCTGGCTAGATTGAGGATGGCAGGTAAGTTTCAATTTACAGGTCTACTCACGTGGGTAGTGGCTGAATTGAGCTCTAGTTTGAGAAGGATTTGGAGGCCAGGAAAAGGACTGTGATTGATTAGCTACGTTTGTCATGGGCATTGGAGTAGCAAGTATCTACTTGGGTCATCCCTCAGCCAGAAGATATATGCATCTGGACCTTCAGCTGTTATTCAAACTGAGGGTCACAGTGAGAAAATAAGATGGAGGTGCCCTCCCCCCACTCACACTCTCTCTCTCAAAATAAATAAATAAATAAACATTAAAAAAATTTAGAAAAAGGGGGCGCCTGTGTGACTCAGTCAGTTGAGCGTCTGACTTCAGTTCACGTCACGATCTCCCGGTATGTGGGTTCAAGCCCCACATCGGGCTCTGTGCTGACAGCTCGGAGCCTGGAGCCTGCTTCGGATTCTGTGTCTCCCTCTCTCTCTGCCCCTCCCCCGCTTACACTTTGCCTCTCTCTGTCTCTCAAAAATAAATATTAAAATATTTTTTAATAAAATAAAACATTAAGATTTAAAAAAAAATAAAGAAAAGAAGATGGAGAAGGACCAAGGAAACGGTCAGCTTCTCTGGGCTCTTTGATTGGATGCTCTTTTGGCAAGATTGCACACTCCTGGTTGCGGCAGGCAGGATGATGCCACGGGACAAGAAGCAGAATATTTTGAAGCTTCTGTGTTTTTGATAAGCCGTATGCTCTGCTCACCTATAGGTTGTTGTATCTACATTGTTTTATAGAAGGAGGAAGTGAATTATTTGCAAATGAACAACATTAACCAAATGCAGAAGGTACGGGAAAGTCACTGCCTGCCCTTCCATGTAGAGATCCTATTTACCTTCCAGGCAGTTCTCTTGAAAAATAGTATTTGTCAAGTATGGATGTGAAACTGAGCAGGGCAAGTGGTGTATACCCTGGATTTCCAAACACAGGCCAGTGGATCCTGATGTGCTGACTAATAACCACCTAAGATGTTTGCTTTAGATATAGCTTCCGGGGTCCTACCATAGAACAGATGAATCAAAACCTTGAGAACAGAGCTCAGGAGAAATACTCATGCTTAAAAAATTTCCATCATGATTCTGATATGAAGCCAGGATTGGAAAGCACTGTTATTGACGGCTGAATCATAGGCCAAAAGTGCCTGAAAAGAGCGAACCAACAAGATAAAATGTCAGAGACAAATGTAAATTCCTCAAGTTCACAATAACAAGAACTGGAAAAACCTAGCCTGACAAAGGCATGTGTGATAAATCTGTAGTATTTAGTTGTCTGTAAGCTCAGGATGAACTCTGAGACATAGCCTTCCGAAATAGCTATCATGATCTCAGGCAGAATGGATACGAATACAATACCGAGAGCGGGGAAGGAGAGCCCTTTTTCCCATTCTGTACGCTCAGAAGACAACTGGATTATGTTCTCGATTTAATAATAGTAATTGTTATTTTTAGTAGCCATATCTAGTAGCAGTAATCATTTTTTTATGTAGCACTTTATCATTTACAAGCTTTCCTGTGTCCACATTTTATTTGCTCTCAATAAAAACTTCAGTTCCCTGCCTTGATGGAATATGACCCGTTAGTGGATGTACCACTCCAACCTAGGTCTTTTGTCTCTCAAGTCTAGGTTATGCTTGAGAATTTGGAGAATCTTGGGACCAGGAGAGTAAGATAGCTGAAAACAATGCCATCAGAAGAACTAAAGCCCCTTATCCCCGTAAAGACTTCAGGAGGCCTTGCCTGTTGTCTCCAAAGGTTTGGTGACTTTCCATTGGAAAAGAGAGGACAGACTTGTCAAGGACAGACTTGTCAAGAGCATACTTGACCACGGTAGGAGTTACAGGGAGACAGACTTGGACCCACACCTTGACCCAATATATTTCTTGTAGTCAAAGCCCTCTAAGATAGAATGGACTGCCTACAGGCAGAGGCTGGAAAACTATTTACCAGGAATATACAGGCAAAAGGTTTGGGGCTTAGTGGCCTCAGAGGTTCTAGAAGGGCCTTTGACTTGTGAAATTCAAGCCTACCCATCTTCTGATGATTAGGGTTGCTGGAACAGCAGATCCGGAGGCAAGGGGTATAGGGAAGAAAGGTGTCTTCTGATGTGGAAAGCTTCCACTCTGTGCCCACAGGGCCAAGAGACTCACCCTTTTGCCTTGTGACCTATATTGGAGAACCTCATGCCTTAGTCTGAGCTGGAACATTGGGAGCAGCTTGATTGCCCTTATGCTTTTGGCAATTACAGCCTCTCTGCTTTTATATTTGTCTAGTGGGCCCTGATTTAGTCATAGAATCACAGATTCTCAGAGCTGAAGTGAACTTGGAGGTCATTTGGTCCAACCTGGCCACATCACAGGTGAGGAAACAGTGAAATATGGGATTCCAATCACTAACATCACTAAATATTAGGGTTGGGAGATGCTCTAAGGGGCTATCTGGCCATGTCCCTTTATTTTCCTGAAACCTGAGAAGGGCAATGATTGCCCATCATAACAACGCGAGTGATGGTGTGGCCGTGGTGGTGGCCAGGATGGCAGGCCAGTCCCTCCTCTCTTGGCATGGTGTTCTCATTAGCTGCACGTTTCACGTCCTGTTTCTTACCGAGGATACGTTCTTTCTGTCTGTCCCTCCAGGACAGCACCCTGTGCCGTGGGATGGAGGGAGGCCGCAGCTGAGCTTACAGGGGACCAGCCCTACAGGCACAGTGCCACTTTCACTCCAAGCCAGGCTAGCACTGTCATGGCGCCATGCAGCTCCCCAAGCACACAGCAAAATGCAGGTGAGGTGTTTTGTAAGCTGCAATTCACATCCCTGAGGTTTTCAGATAAACCCACCAAACAGCCTGTTGGGTAATTCTACATATTAATCCTTCCTTTGGTTAGTTTCATGTGTGTATTTGTGTGTTGGAGACCAGAGTTAAGATTATGGGTAAACAATAGAATTTATTCTTACAATAAGTTGAGAATTTTTTTAATGGGGTGAGGAGAAAAACAGCATTTGGCAATTTTCTTGTTCCTCCCTCCTTCCTTCCCTTCCTTCTTCTTGAATTTTCTGACTCAGGGCAGCAGGGGTTCATCAATTACACAATGAGGGTCCTCACTGTAAAAGCTAGGATATATCCTCTCATTTAAGGATGCTCTATTATGCTTTTCAGCTTCTTTGCCCATCTAAGAACACAACTCTAGAGAACTGGGCCATCAGACACTTTTCTTTGTGAAAGTCTATACCCAGAGCCAGTGCAAAATCCCTCTTAAGTCTGACTAACACACTCATTTGTTCTGAAGTTATTATCTCCACAAGGCCTAGCATTTGCAGTAAAAAATACCAAGAGGTTATCAAATGCTTGTCCTGTCTGTTTCAAAATTCCTCTTCACAATTGCTCACCGCTCTTTAAGAGATTTTCCTTTCTCCACTGGAATTTTCCATCAAGTACCCTAAAGGTGAATTTTTCTAGTGAGAAAATGTGAATATACCATTTACAGATTATTTTGTGTTAATCATGACTGTGCTTGCCATTTTTAGTAGGAAAAAAGTTCCCAAATCAGAAGGCCCACCTCTCCTATATCTAATTGCCCAGGATATGACTTTCTAGGGAAAGAAGCAGTTTCCCCAAATGTGCTCAAAAGAGAAGAGTCTGGGGTACCTGGGTGTCTCAGTTGGTTAAGCATCCGACTCCTGATTTCTGCTCAGGTCACGATCCTGTGGTTCGTGCGAGTTCAAGCCCTGCGTTGGGCTCTATGCTGGTGGTACGGAGCCTGCTTGGGATTCTCTCCCTCTCCCTCTCTCTCTTCCCCTCCCCTGCTTGCTCTCTCTCTCTCTTTTTTTCTCTATCTCTCCAGAGAAATAAGTAAAATTTTAAAAAAATTAAAAAAAAAAAAAAAAGAGTTCGGAAACCAGTGATGTCACCTCCTGAGAGAGTGGAATGAATAAAAGCAGGGGCGTCTTTGGGATGGAAGACCTGGCAGGTCTACCGTTTACAACCTGGGTGACCTTGAGCAAGTGATTTACCCTCTCTGTACTTCACATGGCAATAAGACTGCTGCCTCCCTCGGGAGTTTGTTGTGAGCAATAAATGAGTTCCTGGATCTAAAGCACCGTGAGAGGGCCTCTATGGTAGCAGAGGAGCCAGAGTGAGGCCTGGAGGTGTGTATGTGTTGTGGGGGGGTGGGAGGGCAGGGCAGTGAGAGGAGAGGGCATCTGATGGAGGCAAGGCTTCTTCGGTGAAGAGCAGTGGGGCAGCAGGAGGCCCGTCTTGGCCAGACTCGCTCACTGGGAGCCTGGGGAACATCAAGCTAACCGAGGATTTGTCAGAAAGCTGAGATTCCTTCTTCTCAAATGAAGAGATGGCATTCACAGCCGGGAGTAGGAGTGGGTCATGCATGATTTTAGAAAATAAACTTTATAACAAATGACCACAATTGAAAAGAGCATTGGCCTGGAAGGTAGGAGATTTCAGTCCTGTCTCAGCACGCTAGGAACTTGCTCTTTGTCTATGGGCAGGTAACTTCCTTTCTCTAAATCTCAGTTTCCCTGTTGCCCCACTGGCTCTAATATTCAGTGATTTCTGATTTGTGAGCCTTCTCCTTCGTGTTCAACAAAGAGAGGAAAGATTATGCTGAATTATGATTTTTAAAAAAGGAAGAAAGAAAGGAAACCTTTAAGATGTAAGAGAACCAGTGAACTGTGCACCATTTCTAGCAATCTCTGGCAAATGTTTCCTAACAGTAGCAGCTTGCTTACCCCTTATGGAATATTTGTAGAATAGGAGGTACAGATTGTGAGCAGGAAGACACTCGAGATGTTGAATATCTTTGAATGTCTGATAAGAAAAGGGAAAAGGGAAAATGGCATTTAATGTTAATTCTATTCATTCAATAAACATATGTCAAGTGCACGCTGTGAGCCTGTACATGGGGCCCACGTGAATCCCACTTGATGTGGGTCCTCAACAAGTCACAGTCTAGTATAGGAGATGAACGTGTAATAGAAAATCCACTCTACAGACTGAGCGTAATAAGAGCTGGAGAAAGGAGGGATTCATCCCAAGGGGGGGTCAGGAAAGGGTTCCTACAGGGTGCTGTTGAACTAGCCCTTAAATGATGAGTAAGGTCTTCCAGATTGAGAATGTGGAAAAGGGGACATTCCAGGCTGAGATAGCCACATGAATAAAGGATTGCAAGTGGGAAAGTCTGGGTATTTTAGGGCACAGAGGCAGGCCACTTTTCAGAAACCCAGAAGCATGGGAGATCTCAGTGAAGGGTCTCAAAAAATAGGATGTCTGCTTTACTTTTTAGTTGCTTTAATTGTAATTGACGTCCTTTATGGCTTTTACTAGAGAATTTTACCCAAATGTTCATTTGAGGGACAAAAAAAAAAAAATTAATAAGATGCTTAGGAAGATGATGTCAATATTTTATAATCCAGCCAAGGTGTGATCTGCAAATGTGCAGGCATGTGGAAATGACTGACATTCTTAAGAAATGGATCTTGGTTTTCATTCTTTGGCTTATTATTAAGAGTAGGAAATCTGTTGTACTCAGAATGATGGATGGGGGTGGGGACTCAGTGATTGTGATTAAAGGACTTAGAGAATTTACATCTCCAGGTCTTTGCAGAGGAATGACCTGGAGTGAGTTACGAGTGATTTTCAAAAATAAAGATTCTGTGCCTACATTTTCAAAGCCGATCTAGCCATGTCACAGATGAACTCTGTGATTTTCAGCCCAATCAACTGACCTTTGGTTGACTTAGCTTCTTCCTCAGAAAACTGTGGCAATGCTATAGTGCCCTGAGTCACTGTGGGAGGCAGGGTGGGGGTGTGAAGAGCCCTGTGGCAGGAGTCAGGAGTTGGGGTTTTTAGTGAGGCACTCCAGGTTATCTGGGCTGACCTCAGGCTTGCATAGCCCTGTGTGTAAACCTGCTCTCTTCATTCTAAGAGCAGTGACAGCACTATCCAAGGCACGGGCTAGCATGAGAATTAAGTAAGGTCTTGGATATGTAATAAACACTATAACAAGACTGCAAAAATGTAAGTGATTAGGTAGAATAACTTAACAATCAGCTAATTTATATATATGTGATTAAAAATTAGTTAAAAACATACATGGAATATATTGAATCAAAGGATACATTTGCTAGCCAAATCATATGAATTTAGCACAAAATTCACCTATGGTGAAGCCATTATAAAAATTTCAGATGAGGGGCGCCGGGGTGGCTCAGTCGGTTAAGTGTCTGACTTCGGCTCAGGTCATGATCTCGAGGTCCATGGGTTCAAGCCCCTCATCAGGCTCTGTGCTGACAGCTCAGAGTCTGGAGCCTGTTTCGGATTCTGTGTCTCCCTCTCTCTCTGCCCCTCCCCCACTGGTACTCTGTCTGTCTGTCTCTGTATCTCAAAAATAAACATTAATTTTTTTAAAATTTCAGATGAGAGATTGGAAGGAATGTTAAGACTTTTCTTGAAGAATTCTTTGGGATTAAAAAAAATGCAAGATGCAAAAGCACTTGTCTGGGTCTAGTTAACACTTGGGTTGGAAGACGCTTCAGAAATTACCCCTTCCACATAGAGGCTGAGCATCGTTGGCATAGGGCAGGCCAGTCCTCGAGGGGATGCATCTCTTGGGGCAGCTCTCCAGTTTGAAAAGTTCCTTCCTGTGTTTGCTCCCTTGACTTTTGGAATCTTAGAAAGTCAGAAATGGAAGTGCCCTTGAAGTCCATCTAGGCCCACCCCCACAGAGTGCGTAAATACCTTCTACACCTCAGCTTTGGGCTGTGGGTTTCCTGGCTTTGACCAGCATATTTTCCCTGATGGGTTTCTCAGCTCTCCAAGAGAAAGCCATACCACTATTGGGCAGGTCTAATTGTCAGAAAAGATGTACTTCTTTCCTGTGGTCCTGGTTCTCTGAGAGCTCTATTGCCTTCGTTGGCTGAACTGATATTCAGAATCTTAACTTCACAGAGCAAGTCCTACCTGCCTGTGATTTGATCATCCTTCAGACATATGGAAATCTAGAATTATCTTTTTTTTTTTCAATTCCCAGTTCCTTTAGACCTTCCTCATTTCCTCCTTCCTCCAAATCTTTTCTCATTTCGGGCCCCAGTGCTTCACCTATGACTCATCTGCCTCTCCCCTAATATCTTCTCACTTGAGCCCTCCCTTTCGTGGAAGCCTGCACATTTCCTCTAAGACACTTTCCTTGACCTCTCTTAGAAATGATTACTCCTTCATCCAGACTCCAATCATGTTCTACTGTCTACTGTCTTCATTTCTGCCTTACTTACATGTCTGTGAGTAGATGGTAAAAGAAAAGGTAACACTTTCTTCTCATTGATCTACATTTTGGTAACTGTTGAAGCTATCATTCACATTCAACTTGAAGAGCGTGTAATGTCCTCTACCTAGGAGCCTTGGTTAATTATGCTACTTAATATTTATACCCATGGTGGGGATATTGGAAAAGGAGCATCATTCCCTGACTCACTACTATAAAAAAATTAGGTGGGATGGCTGTCATTATGGGAGACGCCATATGCGGTCATGAACACAAATTAAAAGGCCTAGGTCTCAGCTGATGGACAATGCTGGGTCTGCAGGTGTACCTTCCTGTGCCACATTTTATTTCAACTCTAAGATATGAATAACAATAACCTCAAGACAAGGCTCTTCTGAGGCTCAACTGAGGTCCTATGTGACAGCTCCTGGCTTATAGGAGCTGTTCCAGAAGTGTTAGATGAAGCCAAGTAAAGTAGAATTACAATTCAGTATGACCTCTTAAATTAGAGAAGCTGACATCGATGGGTAGGATTATGCTCAATTAAGGGTAAAAGAGTTCTCTGACAGAAAAAGAGTAAACTATTATACAAAAAAGGGGGATGACTGCTCATGCTCAAAATAAATATCAGAGTATCATGCAAATATCAAGAGGTATTATGTGAAGAATGCAAAAATTAAAAATTAGCCTAAGTTAAATATTATTCAGTGATACATTATCATCAAAATTCTTTAGACCTTGTTTATAGTTCTTTGTCTCAACACTATTACTGTAACCTTAAGCAAGACCATGCACATTGGAACCTCAACCTTCTTGTGTGCAAGATCTAGATGTTTGGAAGAAGTGATCTCTAAGACCTCATCCGGCTCTAAGATTCTCAGACTCTAGCATTTTTAACTCAATGTAAAAAGTCTTAGATTTAAAAAAAAAATACCAAACCCATTGCATTTATGTACAGTAAGCATTGGGAAATGCTATGGAGAGGCTATCTCAAGACCAGCCATCAGGCATTAGAAAGGATATTACTGTAAGGGTGGAGGTACGGGGGTGCGTGCAAATAGCTTTCTTTCCATTCCCGTTGAAGACAGAGCCAAAGTAAACTCACTTGAATTGCATAAGGGAAGTCTTTCCAACTATCCGGGGCGTGTTACTCAGAAACGGTTACCAAAGAGAGCTTGGGAAATCAGATCTTTAAGAATAGCAGAGCAAAGGGTTTCGGCAAGTGACTCCGCGAAGCTTTTCCCAGCCCCCGGGCTCTCAGGCACATCTCTGTGCTAGCTTGGCTATCAGGCATCTCCCAGCTCTGCGCCCGGGGAGGTTCTAGTTCCTTCACTTTCACTAGTGTTAGTAGGCAGTGCGACTCAAAGCCAAATGGGTGAACTAGATTCCTAGTTGCTCAATGTTTTATCATTAGCAGTTAGATTACACTGTGTGGTGCTACCGTGCTCTACAATGAGGTTTATTAGCTACTCTTTGCAATTATTTGGAGGCACATTGGCTGTTCCCCATTTTTTAAGATGGAAGCGCTGACACTCAGAGAGATGTGGGCCAAAAGTCAGAGATGGCCCTGGAAAATATAACCTCCCAGGCCTGAGCCCTTAACTTTGTCTTCTTATTCCTCCTCCCCCTCCTCCTCCTCCTTCTCCTTCTTCTTCTGGGTTACTTATTTTAAAAATATGAGAAATGAAGCATGAAAGTGTAGGGCCAGGGAAATGGGCAGTTTATATACCAGAGAACTCTACTATGCCTATTCAGAGATAGAAGGAGAATATAGACAATACAGCCAAATGCTACGAACATTTGGTGTCATGAGAATCACTGTGATAGAGGTAAACATGGTCTTTGGTCGGCACCAAAGTTTGTGACCTGGGTACTTTGGGCCATGGAGCTGTGGGAGTGTGTGCCATATATCCTTCCTTGAAAAACCCAGAGTGGCTCAAGGGAAATGATATGATGCAGGAGTGGTATTCAGAGAACTGGGCTCTAGGCCCGACAGTGCCATCAACTTCTCGTGGGAACTTGAGTACATGTCTTTCTGGCTCTGGGCCTCAGTTTCCTTCTCTGTGCTGAGGCAGATCTGTGGCTGTTGGGGAGCAGGAGCCGTGGTCACTTGGTAGGTGAACAGCCTCTTTCTGCTCTTGTGCTAGTGAGTGACATCACTGTGGGTGTGTGGGTGCTTCTGGGGCCAGGTGCTATTAGGAGGTGGGTGTCATATCCTCTGGAAGATTGTGGGTATCAAAATCATCCAGAGTTATCCTACCACAGCTGGTGCCACCATGGGAGAGTAGTATCATATAGATAGTGGGGTATTCAGTAAATGCCTGTTACTGGAATGCATTAGGCTCAGCTGTGTGCAAAAAAGGAAAAAAAAATAGCTGAAAAACAGTGGTTTAGACAAGACAGAAGTTTGCTTCTCTACCATTGTGGTAGGCAGAAGAATGGCCTCGCAAAAATGACCATGTCCTGTTCTCTAAAACCTATGAATATGTTAGGTTATATGGAAAAGGAGAGTTAAGGAGGCAGGTGAAATTAAGGTTGCTGATAAACTGACCTTAGAATATGGAGATAGGTCTGAATTATCTGGGTGGGCCCAATGTAGTCTCAAGGGTCCTTAAAAGTGGGAGAGGGGATCATGAGAGAGAACCAGAGTGAGGGTGGCATGAGAAGAATTGGCCTCATGTTATGGGCTTTGAAATAGAATAAGAGGGCCATGATCCAAGGAATGTAGGAAGCCTCTAGAAGCTGGAAAAGATAAGGAAACCAATTTTCCCCTACAGGCTCCAGAAAGGAATATACCCAATGACACCATGATCTTAGCCCAGCGAGATCCCTATCAGACTTCTGATCTATTGAACTGTAAGATTATAAAAAGAAAAAATTATGTTGTTTTAAGCCTCTGAAATTGTGGTGATTTGTCAGAGCAGTAATAAGAACCTACTACAATCACGTACCAGACATCTGAGGTAGGCAGCCTGGGATAAGGAGGTACCGTCCCAGGAACCAGGGACTGAGGCTCCTTTTCTTTTGTTGCTCTAATGTTTGACTTCCATTCTCAAGGCCACCTTCAGGACAGAGATAGTTGCTGGAGCTCCGACCGTTGCATCTGCTGTCTGAATAGAAATAAAAAGGAGTAAGAGTGAAGTTCTCTGTCTAAGAAGAGTTTCTGGAAGCCACACATATTTCTGCTAACTTCTCACTGACTAGGACTTAGACATATGGGCAGCACCAAGCTGCAGGAAAGGCTGGGGAATCCAGCTGACTAATTTTGCGCTCAGTCAAAAACCAGAGTAATTACTGAAAAGGAGATACTGGGAGTTGAGAGGCAACCAGCAGACTCTGCCTCTATCACGACAGCCTTTTTGCTTTCTAAAACAGATTTTTAAGGGTCTGAGTTCTGCTCTCCAAACTTGCTCTTGAGGCACTGTGAAAAAGCACATTGACTCTCAGGGGCTATTTTCTTGTTGCCCAGCCCTTTCTTCTTAGCCTAACACACCCTCAGTGTTCCCCTTCACTTAGCTGCCTTCTAGAGCTTATGGCTCTCTGCCCTGGTTGCCACTGTCTTTGTTCAAGCAGAGGCACATCACCTCTGGTCTGGATTCTTTCCGAAACCTTTGGCACTCTCTCGAAGTAGATGGAGTAGTTATAATTATCTTCAGTTTCCTCCAGATAAAGAAAATAAAACCTAGGGAGGTGAAGAGCTATGGCCAAGGTCACAGCTGGTAAATGGCAGGGAAGCGGTGTTGAAAGGTGCTTGGCTGGGTGTTGGCTGCTTAATTGCACCAGAGTCATTTTCCATGCTAACTGGGCCTCTGGATAGGAAATGAATTCACTGATCGTACCCTGGGATAAGTTTTCTAACTTATCAAAAATGGTGGCAACTTATAATCTACTACCTGTAATGCAGAGTGCTGAGCACAGAGGATAGGAGTGAGAGAAGAAGAAATAGAAAATAAGGATAGAGTCGACCATAAGGTGGGCTTCTTCATTCTCAGTATCTGTGTTGAGATGTTGGTATGCCCCAAAAGGAATTTCGCCATAACTCTGTTTCCCTACCCCCACCTCCATCACCAAAGCTTCTACTTTGATGTTTCCGGGGCAGAAACATTGAAATTGCTTTGTATTCCTTTATCTCTCTCCAACTCCCCCACCCTATCCTTCCATTTCCTGGTGACTGGCAAAGGCTACAGACTGTAAGTCAGCAAGACTTCTCTTATCAATTTCCTTCTTGCCATTTGCACTGCCGTTGCTCTTCTGCCTTATATTTTGGTTACCTTCCTCCTATCTGTCCCCCCTCCCCCTTCTTTCCTGCAATGCTGTCAAGTGGACTTTCTAAAACGTAGCGAATCATTTCACCATTCCAAAAACTCCAACGGCTCTCCCGTTACTCCAGAATGTTGTCCCAACCCTGCCCTTTCCCACTTTGCTGACCTCATTCACAGTGTGCCCTTAAATGGGGTCCCCTTCTCCTACCACCATTCAAATCCAAATCTTATACAATCTTCAAAACTGGCACAAATGACATTTGACCTATGAAACCTTCTTTGATACCCTTCCCCGTGTACCTTAAGGTGGGAACAATTCCCTCTACTGTCCAATGATCCTTTGGAATTTTATTTTTCTCTTTGTAACCGTATTTACTTGTATAACTAGTTGGCCGAGTTCCACTTTCTCGAATCCTTGTTTAGGTTCTATGAAGACATGGTCCATATCCTTTTTGGCCACCGTTTTATGACCAGGGCATAGTGCCTGGCTCATATTGTAGGTACTCCAGAAATATTTCTTGAATGACCGAATATATAACTTGGGTTAGTTCCCATGTTTGCCTGGTCATATCAATATCCATTGAATATTTAATATCTATATAGAGATAGAGCTATCTATATTTATTATCTATCTATCTATCTATTATCTATCTAGGTATCGACACTGAACCTCTTCACACCCGCCCACCAACTAGCTAATCAACCAACATAGAAATAAATAAAATCATTCTGAATAAGAACCCCAAGTGAAAAAGTGTTCACCATATTATGAAAATCTCTTTAAATGATTCCTTGTCCCATCTCTTCTGCTACTGCCGCTGGTGAAGGCTACAATATTCACTTTCTATCTTGTACTAAACTTATTTGCACGTGTGCCTTTCTCTGCCCACCCACTGGATTGTGTCTAATCATCTCGGTGTCTCTACCCTCCAGGACCTTGGGTGTCTCTTGCATTCAGGAAGGGAACGGCAAGGGAACTAGATGCTTCAGAGGAACACATGTTGTAAATTTAGGAAACATCGTATTCTTTTTTTTTTTTTTTGCCCAGAGCAAAGGAATATTTAGAAAGCCCAACCTCTTGCCTCTGCCCAAGAGAGCTCTTTTGATAAAGAGAATGCTTGGTTATATAAAAAAAAAAGTTTCAAAGCAAAGGCCAAACATTTCAAAAGGCGAACAGATGGGCCCTGCAGGTAGCGTTCACCGCCTAACTGGGATGCTTTCAACTGCCCGAGCTAAAATTGGTGCTAGGGGCTAATGTCTGCTTGTCTTACCTCATTAGGAAGCCTCTCTCTTTCTAAGACGTGTTTCAGGGAAAGAAGAGAAATGAAGGAGAGGAGAAACAGACAGCTGCTAGGTTGCCACTGGAGGGAAACAGGGTCTAGACATGAAGAATGAACTTGAAGAGGGAACTGGTCCGTCTCACCTTTCATCTCTTTTTATTACTACTCCACACTCCCATGTCAAGCTTCATTTCCCATTAGCATCCTTCCAAAGAAAGGAGCTTGCCTTTTTCCTGCCTCCCCTGAGCTTCCAAAGGCATTTCTGATCTCTTTAGCTAGAACTAGCTGAGCAGGGCCACGACCTCTCTCTTGCCTGCCACTCTGAGGAGGAACAGAAAGCAGAGAAGGTGACGGGCAGGTGACCTACCTTACAGTGGGAGTAGGGAGTGCCTTGCCCAAATTAGCATCACAGAGAGAGTTCCAGGCTCTCCTTTCCTATTCGATTCTGGCATCAGAGTCTGGCTCACGGTGGCAATCTGAAGCGGATGCTGTGGGGGTGCAGGAAAGGGAGGTAGAAATAGTATCATAGTTAATTTACCATTCGGCACACAGAGAGAGGGCAGAAGGAGGGTGGCAAATACATAGCAAGTGACAACAGATAGCGGATAATCCCCCATCCACGTGCATACGCATCTACGGAAGCCACAGCGCAGAGCCGTCTTGGGGTCTGAACGAAACTGGCTCGGGAAGAGGCATTTGTCACTGATTTCCCACAAAGTGGATGAGCTGGAATTTACCCATTTGTCTGGGCAAAGTATACTTGTATAATCGTAATAGTCTTTCTACGTTTCATTGTCGAAAGAACGCTTAATTCGGGGTTGCTTGGCCATTGACGCATGGATCTTAAGCCCAATTTTGGGGGTGGGGGTGGGTCGGTGAATGACACTGGATCAAAAGGCTTTTAAAGCACACCAAGAGGAATTGTGATGGTCTGCTCTGGGAACGCTGGCCACACCATCAATTACTGGGCACAGTGGACCTTTCTCTTTTGAGAAAGGTCATTGTCTGTCATTTGACAGACGAGGAGATGTTGAGTTTAAAACTGTGGCTTAGACCCTGGCCAGTGAAGACGTGTAGACCAGGTCAGCTGAACAACAAACAGTTCCTCCTTTTCATGGGGAGATGACTAGGGGACCGAAGCAGGAATCTCCTCCTCCACATACCACAGTGCCCACCCTAGAGAAAGACCTCAAAAGCAGGGCCTGGAGGTATATACATACACTGCACAGACACACTGCTGCTCCAGCAGAGGCTGTTAGAGAAAGGTTCCAAGCGAATGCGAGCCGATCAGAAGAGCCTGGGGGAACCCTCTACCCCGTCCATGAACACATATCAAGCCTGGAATGACTTCTCACTTGGAGATGGGGGAAGAGAAAGGGCCTCGACCCATGCTCTTTAAAAAAATTCTACCAAGGGGGTGGCCTAGGTGGCTCAACCTGTAAACTGGCCCACTTTAGCTCAGGTCGTGATCTCACGGTTCGTGAGTTCAAGCCCCGCATCAGGCTCTGTGCTGATGGCTCGGAGCCTGGAGCCAGCTTTGGATCCTTCTGTCTCTGTCTCTGCCTGTCCTTCCCCTGCTTACTCTTTGTCTCTCTCTGTCTCAAAAATAAATAAACACTAAAAAAAATTTTTTAAATAAAAATTACAAAATTCTCCCACGTAAAAGAAGGAGTACGTTGGAGGTTGCAGAAAGAAGACACACATTTGGAAAGACTTACCGCGGGGCCCAGGTCTGCAGTCACCCCTGACGTGCAGCCTTCTTACACGTAGCTGTGAAACCTGGAATCAGCCCCTGCAGAGAGGCAAGTGAAATCATGAGTCGGAATGCGGACTGCTTTTGCTGCACAAGAGCCCTGTTTTTGGAGCTCTCGTGCCCTTCACCTTCAGTCCTGCCTCTGTGCCCTCCCTGAAGCATGCCCCTTATACCCGTGGCCTCAGGTAGTGGCTCAAGTTCCAACCATCACATTAACATTCCAGGCATCAGGATAATGGAAAGGATAAAAGAACACACTCATTATCTTTTAAGCCAGGTTACCAGGGTCTGCTACCCAACACTTCTGCTTATATGCTATTGGTCAGATTGTGTCTCATGGATCCCCTTAATTGCAAGAGCTATACCGTAGTATTATGTTTGTTTAAAGTACATATCCTTGGGGCTCCTGGGTGGCTCAGTTAAGCATGCGACTCTTGGTTTCGGCTCAGGTCATGATCTCACAGTCCGTAAGATTGACCCCCGCATCAGGCTCTGTATTGACCCCAGCCTGCTTGGGGTTCTCTCTTTCTCTTTCTCTCTCTCTCTCTCTCTCTCTCTCTCTCTCTCTCTCACACACACACACACATACACATACACACACAGAGTAAATAAATAAACTTGAAAAAAATAAATGCGTATCTTTATCTTCTTTAAAAAAATGGGTTCGCTCTCCTGTGCAATTTGCATCCTTGCTCGAACTACCTTGCACATTCAGACACAGTTAGTTGTTTTTAACAGTTGAATGGATGCACACTTATTGAATTAATCATTTGACATTTAAACGATCTTCTCCTCTTTCTGGTCCCCCCACCCCACCCCACTACAATCGCTCTTGCGGTAAATATCGCTGGCTGCCCCTCTAATGTACGTTGTGAGCAGTCCTTTTTCTGTTGTTCTTGGTCTTAGCCCACGTTCCCCGGAAGTCACAGCAATTATGTCATTTTACTTTATTGAGGAATCCCACCTCAGCTACCATGAATGAAAAGGGGAGCAGAGCAGGGAAGGAGGGAGACTCACTATAAAAATTATCATTGAGCTGGTCATTATGAAGTGATACTGGTTGCTCATTTAATGGGACTGGACCCTGAAGCAGCCTTAGAAACTGCGTCTGAGGACTGTCCATCAGGGGGGAGCAGGGAGAAAGGAGAAGGAGTTTATGCCCTGGAGCCAGCCTTCCATTGGACAAAGTTTTGTACCACAGGGTGTTACCCACATACTTCTGGAAATATGCATATTCAGGGATACAGACCCGGTCCTGCGGAAAGCCCCAGGGGAGGAGGAGACCAGTGTGCGGTGAACGAGAGACTGTCACTTTGTACCTATGGAGTCCAGCACAACCCACACAAAACTGAAACAAGGAACATGTGGGGCCAAGGATGCTTATATTGGGTCCTCATACTGCAATGGGGAACAATCGTTGTGAGAACAAGATGCCCTCACTTTTTCCTATGAGGGGAGATAAAAGTTCAATCATGGGGCGCCTGGGTGGCGCAGTCGGTTAAGCGTCCGACTTCAGCCAGGTCACGATCTCGCGGTCCGTGAGTTCGAGCCCCGCGTCAGGCTCTGGACTGATGGCTCGGAGCCTGGAGCCTGTTTCCGATTCTGTGTCTCCCTCTCTCTCTGCCCCTCCCCCGTTCATGCTCTGTCTCTCTCTGTCCCAAAAATAAATAAAAAACGTTGAAAAAAAAGTTCAATCAGTCATAGTCTTCTTCAAGATGGTCTTGAAGCCATATTCGACCTTCCTTGTGTCTCTCTTTAACCATGCATTCTAGACTTCCCTCTCCTTGGCCAGCCCTTCACCTGGTCTGGTGTGCATGCCTCGTGGAGTGACCAGTTACGCGGGACAACAAAATATACTCTCCAGCTGTCCCCCCCAGGCCACACTCAGGCGACCACTGCCTTAGTTCAGATCTGCTTCATATCTTGCCACGATTATTGCAAAAACCTTGTAACGGATCTCCCTGGCCCTCCATTCCACGTTCACAACTGTTGTCAGATGAAAATTTATGAAACGGTAGCTTAGCTCGTATGTTTCTACAAACAAAAGTTGCTTCTCATTCCTCATGCAGTGAAGTCTGAACGCTTCAGCTACAAATGGAAAGCCCTGGTTAATTATGATCTGACACCTGCTCAAATCTCCAGCATTGCCTCCTCCTGCACCTGCCCCTGTGCCCAATCTCATATCCTCCGGTCCCAGAAAACCTCTCTGATTCTATTCTTTCCTGTTGTCATGCCTTTTCTCATGCTGTTCCCATTATATGGGTGCCTATCCAAACCCTACTTATCTTCCAAGGTCCAATACAAGGATGATTGTCTACTAACTGGGAGGGGGATGAGGGATACAGTCAATGGGAAATTGAAGAGAAGAGCTGGGAGATATCTCAAGGTAAACAGGGAGCTCTGTCAGTAGTCAGTTTAGGGACCCATTGCCCTATCACTGGGTACCCTCCCCTCTTTAACACACTACCCCTAGTGTTCTTCTTAGGAATTCATGCTTCTCTGGTTTTGATATATCACTCTTTATTTAGGTCAAAGACTTCAGAACCCGAAACATATTTAATGATGAAAATCAATATGTAATTATTTTAGACTAAACAGGATAAAAATAATTTCTGTGAATTCTTTGTTTAACTAAGGAAACCACACTAATATACTTTAATGCTTCACTGATTATGTCACATAAACAACTTTGGTTCTTTTTTTTTTTAGATAGACCAATGCAAAAATGGAATTTGAAGAGCTTTGTATGTATGTGTGTGCTGAGCAATAAGTCACTTATATTTTCTGGAATTTTTCTTGAGAGAATGTTTGACAAATATGGTGACAATTATTTATAGACTGACTAGTATATTCCAGGAACTGTACTAGTGGTGAATGAGACATATATTTTGCCACTAAGGGGATTAAACATGAGTCAATACAATAGACAAGTGAGTAGGATGTTAAATATAGGAGGAGAAATGATGCTCTGGGACAAACCTGAGGGACTAGCAAGGGGGTGGGAATGTGTGGCACCAGCACAGGGGACTAGGAAAAAAATGACAGGCCATCTGAGTGTCTAAGAGAATGTCTCTGTGTCAAACATGCATTTATTTGTTTCACCAGTGATTATCCAATCATTTGCTTTTGCTCCTTCCAATGGCAGATGCTCTTGGTTGGTACGACTTTCATTTCCAACCCTTTTTCCTAATGACCGTCCAAAAAGGGGTGGCCTTTGACCCATTTGTAGCCAATAAGGTAAAAGGGTAAAATTGCTGCAGGGATCCTAGAAATATTTTGACTTCTTGACCAAGACATCCTCATTTTCCTTTCTTCTTTCTCTTCACTGGATTATGTATGCGATGGCTGCAGCTGCAGCAGTCAGCATGTAACCATGAGGAAAAAAGCCCAGAGAAATTCAACTTCATAGAATTGCAGTGACTTATTGAGCCTTCCAACTAGCATCCACAATCCCCTTCCTCTCTAAGTCTTATGTGAGAAAAATAAACCTCCGTTGGCTTGAGTCACTGCAGGTGTGTTTTCTGTTACTTGCGACTGAAAGCATTCTCAACAAAACTGGGAGTGTGCTTTGGGCCAGGCCTATTGTTTGGTGAGCTCTTAATAAAGCTGTCTGCTGCAAACACCTTAAAAAAAGAGAGCCCGCCACAAAGGAGCAGGTGATAACATCTGTTCAGTGGCTTCCCTTCAGTGAGTGAGGCACTGAGATTTATAACTGGCAGAGTGGGACAAGAGTTATAGGTGTCTGGCCCCTTGTCTCAGCACCACTGTATATTTCTTTAATGAAGTGTGAGACCAGAACTCCATAAATTCACATAGTAGCAGAAGCGGGCAGCAGCTCGTCAGCAGAGCTATTCAGGGAACCCAACATCACTCTTTACGTATTAGAGAAGTTCACAGCCGGTTAAAAATAGGCTTGGAGAGAAGTCGCTTTTAGACCACAGCTCATTTTGGATTTCTCTGGAGCCCCATTCTGGGCCACAATGTATTTCCTTTTTTCTTTCACTCGAGTAGGAGCGCCCAGGCGGCTCAGAGACAATAGACGCACGGTTATCTCTAGGTCTGTTGTCACTGAAAGCGGAACTAAGGGGAAACAATGTCCCTTGGGCACGTGGAGGACTGCAGCTTTGTAGTAAGCCCAACACCCCCTGAGTCTTTACCGTGGGCCAGGCTTTGGGCTTTATGTTCTCAAAACAACCCTGATGTGAAAAAATGCTACTAACTGCCTCGTTTCTCCGATGAGGAACCTGAGGTTCAGAGCAGATAAGCAACTTATTTAAGGTCACACAGCTAGTATGCAGCGGGACCAGGATTGGAACCAAGGTCTGTCTGATTCCATTGAGGGCCTGTGCTGTTAACCTCCACTCCTGCCTGGTACATGGGGCTTTCCGCGACGCTCATTACCTCATGTTGATCCTCTGAGCAGACCCGCCAACAAAGTAGCAAAACAGGAAGATGACCCCAGTTTCCAGAGGAGAAAATTAAGGACCAGAGAGGTGAAATGATCTGCCGAGCCCAACCAGCAAAACTAGGTCAAGTCAGTAAAACTAGGACTTGAACCGTACCTTCTGACTTTGAGTCCTGTGCTCTCCCAGGGCAAGCTGAGAGTGCAAGCCCTTCAGTTCTGAAAGAACATTCTGAATTTCGGGGGGTGGACTTCTGGGATTCAACAGCGGGCTCTGTATCAAGGAACCAAATATCCCAGGGCTAACCTGATTTATTCAGCCTCTTGTAGATAAATTCCTACCTAGTCCATCAGTTAAATAGTATTTGGTACTGACATTTTAAATTCCAAATATAATATTATTTTCACTGTTAATTTAACAGTCCTTCAAATAATGGGAGGAGAGTGAGCTGGAAAGGATAGACGTCTTTAATAGGGGACTGCCAATTTAGCTGAGAAAGCTAGAATAATATCTCTTTGAACATTTAAATTATCCACTGACAAGGAAGCTGAGAATTAGCTTATAAAGGGGAGAGGGTAGGTATTGTACATGTGAATATTTTTTTAAACATCTGAGTTTTGAAAAATAAAAGTGGCCTGCCCACATTTTCAAGCACAGTGGTAATCAAAAGAGAGCTCTGTGGAGGTAATAATACCTTGTATTTAAATACTGCTTGTCTCTGAGGAGCTCAAAGCACTCTATAATCATTTCCTTATTATGATTCTCAAAACTTCCTGGGTCAAAAAGTTACAAAGTTTATACCTTAACTGTCTGGCCTCAGTTTCCTCCCTGGAAATCTGAGGTGAAAAAGCGGGCTGGTATCCAAGACCTCTGTCGTGCCCAAACACCTCCCACTCCTTCTCTACTCACCCCACCTGCCTCCCCAGGCCCCGTCCTTATTGTCCTCCTTCCCTACTTAGACTATTTCCTTTTGTTTTCTGGATCGGACTGGTGACTCTCATGACATGGAAACATACAAGTTAGAAGAGTTTGATTCCAGTGACCTGGAGGCTGAGCAAATAGTTCGAGGTGGGGATAGGGAAGGGTCTCTTCAGTCAGAGTGGTTCCATTTTTATCCGCTTTTATAGGTCAGAGACCTACATGATATTTTGTCTTCAAAGAGGATTTTTGCTGTTAATCAAGTGATACCTGCTAATCTAGTCTAACCCCTTCCTTTTGCTGATGGGAAAACTGAGGCCCTGAGCAGGGGATAACTTGTTAAAGGTTCCACTCCAACTCTTGGGTGGCCCACTCATCCCTCAACCTTGGTCTCTGGGCACCAGTCTGGGGCTCTCGGGGGGCCACCAGGTTGTTTTCCCTCAGTTGTCACTTTCACTGGCATAACCCCAGTGACAAATTGCAGACCGCAGCTGTGGGCTCACACCGAGGGTAGTTTGAGTGCAACTGACAGAACAAAACCGACTTCCTTTTTTAGAGGTAAAGGGACTCATCTTACCTGGGAACACCAGACTAGGTCACGCAGGAAGAAACAGGTAGAGTTTGTATGTGCCATTTTCACCTAGTCCCAAAATGTTTCTCTACCTCATCTAGGTCATGAAGAAAAAAAGCGTAAGTACAAACATACACGTACATTTATATAGTTACTGCCTTCCAGTGAGCTCAAAGCATATACGTATATGCACACACACACATGTACACACACGCACACATGCACTTTATTGGTTAGAACTTTGTTTTTGCAGTGAGAAAATCAAGGCACAGGGTAAACTGATCTTGACTCAAACCATAACCTGAATTGGTGACGTTGGCGTAGAACTTCTATACATGTGTTGGATCACACACAGTGTGCAGCTGGAGCAAAGTTTGGGAGGCCAAGGACCCAACTCTAGACCCACATTGGACTCTACCATTGGGCAAGTGCTTTACCCTCTGAGCGTTAGTTTCCCCATACGGTAAATGGATAGGGGAGGGGTGTTGGCCATTTTCATTCTGTGGCTCCTTTCTCTGTACTAGAAGTTACGTGCGGAGGGATTGAAAGGAGCGGGACCGAGCCCGGGGCAGCCCCCCTGGAGGGGACGTGGCGTCCCTCGCTTCCCTAACCTTGGGTGTTCCAGCCTTTGCCGAGTGTGCAGTGTGCATCCTGTGGAAGACTTTTCCAGGGCCTTGGACCAGACCACATGCAAAGGGTTGAAGCTATCCTATAAAGGGAATCCAGTTCCTGGCTCCTGTTCTGTAATCCCGGGGCTGAAAATGAGAATGGCTTGTGTTTATGCGTGTCCCGTAGGTAGCGTGTTCCATGTGTTTTGTGTAGTGAGTAGTGTATGGTGGGTCCAACCTCTAAGGCCAGGGGATGCCTGAGTGATTCCGTTGGTATGAACTTTGCCACCCTGGCCGTAGGGAGGCAGGCTAGAAGCAAGGTGGGGGCTGCCACCCTGGCCTTAGAAGGCCTTGCAGGCTAGAAGCAAGATGGGGGGCTGGCTCTGTTAGATACCCCCGAAGTACCCTGGGCACTAGCAACAGTTTTAAGCTATTCTTAGCTTTCTTCCCTTTCATGATCCTGAGAATATTAGTTGCCTCATTACATTATCCCTGATATTGTTACCAAGAAGATACAGCCAACAGGCTCTTGAGAAGGTGCTAAATACTAGTCACTAGGGAAATAGGAGTCGGACCCACAATGTAATCCCCCCTCCCGCTCACTAGCATGGCTAAAATTTCTGTAAAAGGAAAATAACAAGTGTTGGCGAGGATGTGGAGAGATGGAAGCCTTGTATATTGCTGGAGGGAACGTGAAATGGTGCAGCTTCTTGTTGCGAGTTTGGCAATCACTCAAAAAGTTAAACATCGAATTACCACATGGTCCAGGAATCCTACTCTTAGGTATACACCCCAAAGCTTTGAAAGCAGGGACTCAAACAGATACTTGTGCATGAATGAACATAGCCGCATTATCCACGGTAGTTAACAGGTGGAAACAACCAAATACCCATCAATGGATAAATAGATAAACAAACTGTGGCATATACCTATAATGGAATATCACGCGGTCACAAAAAGGAAAGAAATATTGTAGCTTCCGCACATACTTTTGATTAGGATACACAGGGATCAGAAATGGGCAAATGGAGGCAACACGGTCTGTCCCTAACATTTGCGAAGTCCAAGGCCAGTGTACAAAATGAGGCTCCTGGCTTATAGCTTGCCTTCTCTTCCCTCCCTTGTTTGCCAAAGCACTGTAAATGTCTGACACTCGCACATTTGGGCTCCAGCCTTGTGACAAAGCTCCATACATAACCCAATCCCATCCCCACCCATGGCTCCACCCTGCACACAGCTGTCCCTTGGCCTAGAGACACATATACTAGCATCAGGTTTTGTCTTCCACAGTTGTGTGCTGAGGAAACAAGATCCTAGGTGTGGGTTCAGAGCCACGTGGGCAAGGAATCCTGAAGTCCCGAAGGTGAACTCGATTCTGGGTGGACATCTCTAGGCCCTGTGGATTCCTCACCCAGTGGAGAGGAAAACACCTGGAGACAAGCCAGTCTAGGGTTTTGAAGGTGCAAGAGGCTGCTAGACCAAACAGGACCTGGGTTGCTCTGACCTAAGCAAGACGAGAAGGAACCATGATTTATTGAGCCGGACCATAGCAAGGCATTTTTTTTTGGTGGTCAATTTGATCCTTATTACAGTCTGAGAAAGTATTATTTGCCCCATTTTACAAGAGAGACTCATGAAAGTGAAGTGACTTGCCTAGGGCTACGCAGAGAGTAAGTGACAGCGATTCTGAAGTCTATATTCTTTTCGAGAACTGCGTTCTTCCATGGGACAACTGGAGAAGGCGCCAGAATGTTCTAAGGACGCTTTGTAGATAGAAGTGGGGTTTTGCTTTTTTTTTTTTTTTTTTTTGCCATTAGACGCCATTTAGGCTGCACAACATGCTAGGTAGGCTTTTGTCCTTGTGTTTGCTTGGTAAGGAGGGAGTGTCTTGCAAGCTTCCTCCACTGCTGTGCTTGGGGCCGCCCAGCGCATGTCGCGTGGTGCTCCCAGAAGTTCATGTTGAGAGTCTGACCGTGAGCTGGGGCCCAGCCCCATCTGTCCGGGACCACACAGTCTTCTCTCTCAATGCCTCTAGTCAGTGCAGCTGTGCAAAAGGCACCCTTGAGTTCTCTGGTAAACAAGGCAGGGTGGTTGCCTTGGTGTCTTTCCATCCCTCTCAGTCTCTTAGGAGATGGTCCACATCACAGGCCGGAAGCTGAGAAGCCTCTGAGCAGCCCAGTGAGATAAATTAAACCAGAACTTTCCTTTGCCACTGAAGAGAAAGGTTTTTTTTTTTTTTTCTCTTTTAGGGTGCCTTGGTTTCCTTGTGTGGAAAAGAGACACGTAGGTACCAGCTTCATATGACGGAGGGCTGTTAAATGCGCTCTTACTGTTGGCTTTTTAAATAATCAGCGCTGCTTGGGTTTAGAAATGTAGAATGGCTGTGTGGGAGGTAGTGGGTTCTCCCAAACTGTGGATGTTTTAAAAAAATTTTCAATGTTTTTATTTATTTTTGACAGAGAGAGAGCGCGCGCGAGAGGGCATGGGGGGAGGGGCAGAGAGAGAGGGAGACAAAGCATCCGAAGCAGGCTCCAGGCTCTGAGCTGTCCGCACAGAGCCTGACGTGGGACTCAAACTCGTGAACCTCGAGGTCACGACCTGAGCGGAAGTCAGACGTGCAACCGACCGAGCCACCCAGGCACCCTGAACTGTGGATTTTTAAACAGATGGTGGAAGACTTGGCTGTGGCATGTGGAAGGTTTAAGAACTAGATCGTGTCTTCAGTCCCTTTTAGCCTCGTGACTAAATTGTAAATATTCTTGACCATAAAAGAAAAGAAATCGTGTCAAGTGCTATAACGAGGCACAGACCGGGCCTTTTTTTCTTTTTTCTTTTTTTTTTTAACGTTTATTTATTTTTGAGACAGAGAGAGACAGAGCATGAACAGGGGAGGGGCAGAGAGAGAGGGAGACATAGAATCTGAAACAGGCTCCAGGCTCTGAGCTGTCAGCACAGAGCCCGACGCGGGGCTCGAACTCAGACCGTGAGATCATGACCTGAGCCGAATTTGGACGCTTAACCGACCGAGCCACCCAGGCGCCCCCAGACTGGGCCTTTTAAAGAGACTGCATAGACAAGTGGTTGTTTCTGGTCGGGAGGATGGCAGGAGGCTTCTTAGGAAGAATGTCTTTTGACTTCGGCCTAGAGACATGGCTAGAACTTGATGGGAGAACAGCCGGAGCAAAGGCGTGGAGAGCTAGGTGGCGAGGGATGTGCGAGGCCCATCTGTGGAGCAAGATGTGAATTAGTTGCTTCCTTGTGAAACGTGTAGGCTGTGGGAGATACTGCCGGTTTAGTAACCTGAGGTTAGACGAGAAGGCAGAGGATCTTACAGCCTAAGGCATTTTGACAATATCCTGAAAAACAGGGGAAGTTACCAGTTGGTTTCCTTGCTTGCTTTTAAGCAAAAGCGTAACACAATAGTCATTAGCGCGCTCAGTAAATGTTTCTGCCCCCACATCTTCTGCGCATGTGACAGGAGAGCACTCCCTGGCCACCTGTGGATGGGGCCATGTGGACCACAGCTCAACGGGCTGTGAGCAGAAGTGAGTTTTGTCACCTCCAGGCATACATTTAATTGTCAACGTGAGATCCTCTAGAACTCTCTCTTCTCTCTTCTCCAGCCTCTGCAATGCTTCCGATGGTGGCTGCTCCGTCAGCCTCGGTCTCAGAGTGGGGACGATAATGAAATGGCGCTGAAGGCCTGCTGACGAGTGATGGGCGTGTAGCATGAGAAACAAGCCTTTGCTGTTTGAAGCCACTGGACTGTTGAGTCTGTGTGTTCCTGCAGCATAGCTTACCCTGTCCTGACTGATGCAAGTGACAAGGTCAGGGTTGTACTTCAGGAGTATTAAGTGTGATGTCATGTGCAAGATGGACGTTTTTTGGAGAGACCGGAGGCAGGAAGAAAAGTTAAGGGAGAGTGCACTGGGCCCAACTTTGAAAATGGAAGAGTCACGGGGCCTGACAAATGATTAGAGTTTTTACCACTTCCAGTGTCCCGCTCTGGTGTAACGAGCAGGATTGCCTAAACATGTCCCTGGGAGCACATTCTGGATGACCTGGACAATGAATTCCTTGGGACCAGCGGCTTCCCGTTCTCCCAGCAGGAGGAGCTGCACCCAAATCCACCTTCCAGTGGGACCCGGCAAGAGGTTTCCTCTGCTGGGTAGGAGGGTCTGCTTCTGAACCCAAGGTCCTATGATCCCCAGGGTGTGTAGGATCTAGACAGTTAGCTTTCTTAGGTGACTCCTGTAAACATCGAAACGCACTGGAATATAAAAGCCAGACAGCCTGGCACCCATGCAATCCACACTTCCCCACCTGCTTAAGTGCCCTCTCAGGCGTGACCTTTAAAGGGGAACATGCGGCTATGGGCAGATCCAGCAGGGTATCCTGGCCCCAGGATACCTCTCCACGGTTCACATGCCTCCTACTGCTGAACTTCACTTTGTCCGTCTTCCTAATAAACCCTGTTCTGTAACCCATACCGTGTCCTGAGCCCCCCGCCTGCCCCCCACATGTTGCATGCCAGATATGACAACAAAGGGACTGCTAGTGCATGACCATCACAGAGGCAGATTGACCGTGCCCCTGCTCAGACTAGGGAGATGGGAGGACAGGCACAAGGAGGGCCTGGTAGTGTATTCAGGCCCCTGGGTCAAAGAGGAAGGCTGAGAACATCCCAGGTCAGGGTGGAAGACAGTGGCTAAACTGGCTGTAGTGATAACATAATGGTCCTCCAAGATGTATCCTCTACTCCACCCTGATAAAAATTATTTGAATTCAATAGTTCACTGTCTTGAGAAAAAAAAGGCAAACACCGTTCAAGATGATTAGCCAGCATCTTTTCGTTTTGCATCGCCACCACAGAACTTCTTGAGGAATTCTCTGAGGATCACAAAGCACGAGCCGCTTGCCTGTGAGTCGGTTCGTTGGGGGCTCAGTGCATGCCTATTAGATAATGTTTTTTTTTTTTAATTAAAAATTACTTATTTATTTTTGGGAGAGAGAGAGCGAGCGGGGGGGGGGG
>NC_064810.1:78203745-78233040 GCF_023721935.1 Panthera uncia
TTTACTTTAGACTTTCTGCCTCTAAGTTGCAACCAGTGGATCTCCTTAACCCTGCCTCTGATGCTCTTTTCTTTGAACTTTTGCTTCCTTAATTGGTGAAGCCTAATTTACAAGAGTATGAGGCGTAATTTATAAGAGTAAAACAAGGCTGTTATCTCTTAACCTTCAATGTCAACACAAAGCTGTTATTTTTCAAGCTAAGCATTAGCCCTATACTACAATTTAACCCTTACAAGATGTCTTACTTCAATGTCAAGATATAAAGAGCTCAATGAAGAAATCAGATTTTTAAGAATAGTCCCTTCGAGGGGTGTGTGGGTGGCTCAGTTGGTTAAGCATCTGACTTCAGCTCAGGTCATGATATCCCAGTTCATGGGTTCGAGCCCCACCTCGGGTTCTGTGCTGACAGCTCAGAGCTTGGAGCCTGCTTTGGATTCTGTGTGTGTGTCTCTCTCTGCCCCTCCCCCACTCATGCTCGCTCTCTCTCTCTCTCTCTCTCAAAAATAAATAAACATTAAAAAAAAGAATAGTCTCTTCTAGAGCTCCTGGTCAAGTAATTTTGCCCTTTCTGAGATCTCTGGCACAAAGCTGGTAGAGGGACACTTTCCAATTCCAAGATATGACCCAAGGGGATTGTCCCAGACCTCATCCAACACAAAAACCGCTTGGAGACAAGTGTCAAGACTGGAACTCAGCACTGAAAAGTCTCTTCCAGTTCCCAGAAATGTTTCCAATGCTGTATTCCCTGTCTGTGCCTCTAATGAGATTTTGGGGTGATGGCGGGGTCTGGAGCCGATGGCCAAGAAAGAGTTCTTGAAGACCTCTTTGGTGCAAAATAGGTGCTTTAATAAAAGCGCGGGAACAGGACCCTGAGGCAGAAAGAGCTGCACTGAGGTTGTGAAGACTGACAGGTTATATACTTTGGAGTTGGGGAGGTAAAGTCAAAAGGGAGGCTTCCAGAAGGACTTTGATATGCAAAAGATACTTGAGGCCTTGCTATTGTCAAGCTAAGGTTGTTTTCCCTCTAATAAGGCATTGACAGTAGGAAGGTAGGGGGTTCCTAGAGAAATGCTCTACTCTGTATTTGCCTCAAGTGTTTGTCAGCAGGCTGCATGCAGGTTATAAGGAAATTTAATTTTACTTGCCATTGCCTTCTTGCCTTTGTTTCCCGTATCACGATAGAGGCGTGATGTTGGGGTTCCAGGAAACTGAGTCTATGGGTTTCTGGAGATTAGGCTATTGATAAGTTTGTCTTTTTCTTGTAATTTACTAAGACATTTGTAAATTGATGGAGACTCTATGATCTCTATGAGTTAAACATTTGTTTTCTTTCCTTTCTTTGCTCTTGGGCAGCCAGGAGTGCCTGAGGAATATCACACACATCCTACCTGCGGCGGAGGGTGTGTGCTAACTTGCACTTTGTCCTCAGCCTGCCTTCTGCTCTCTCATCACCTCCACATTCCCAGGGATCCGATTTCCAGGTTAAAGAATCATGATGGGGCGCCTGGGTGGCTCAGTAGTCGGTTGAGCGTCCGATTTCAGCTCAGGTCATGATCTCACAGTCTGTGAGTTTGAGCCCTGCATCGGGCTCTGTACTGACAGCTCAGAGCCCAGACCCTGCTTCGGAATCTGTGTCTCCCTCTCTCTCTGCCCCTCCCCCACTCATGCTCTGTCTCTCTCTCTCTCTCTCTCTCTCTCTCTCTCTGTCAAAAATAAATAAACATTAAAAAAAAAATCATGAGCTGGGGCACCTGGGTGGCTCAGTTCGTTGAGCGTCCGACCCTTAATTTCAGCTCAGGTCATGATCTCACAGTTGGTGAGTTCGAGCCCCACATTGGGCTCTGTCTGTGCTGATGGCACAGAGCCTGCTTGGGATTCTCCGTCTCCCTTTCTCTCTGCCTCTACCCTGCTCGCTCTCGCTTCCTCTTTCTCTCTCCCCTCCAAATAAATAAATAAACTTAAAAAAATTAAAAATAAAAAGAATGAGCTGATTACTTCTGGAAGAGGCCCTAGATGCTATCTAGCCGGCCTCTCCTGTGCAGGTGGGTAGACCGAAGTCCACTGAGGGAAACTCTTGGATTCTGAGGCCGAGCAGACACACAGCAGAGCCAGGACAAGCTGCCCAACCACCTGGTCTTTTCCCTGCCAGGGCTGCTTCCCCCAGGTGTCTGTGTCTTCATGTGGATTATGCAAATTTGGAGTCAAGTTCCCTCCTCGTCTCTGAAGTACTTAAATTGGGCCTGAGGGACCTGTGGGTACCCTATTGCCTGGCCTCTTTCAGTAGCAGCTGATGCAGCAGCAGCTTGCAGCACAGAACAACCTTTTTCCTCCAGAAGCTTCTTAGTGCAGCTTGGGACCGGGAGCCAAATATGTGCTTTAACAATTCTATGACTCTATGCATCTGAACTGTTATTCTTGTGCTTTTTTACAGCGTGCTAAACTGCATTCTATCTCACAACTGGCTTGAGATCTTTCTGAGCAAAGGGCATCCTACTTCTGTCCCCACCCCTATGTGTCAGGAGCTCAAGAGTACTGCATTGAGCAGTATGCATTTGAGCAAATGAGCTTGGCGTTGGAAAGCCTGGATGTGAATGTAGAATGAGGCCGCTGGGAGCTGTGTAAACCTTGGTTTCCTGATCTGGATGAAGGGGGAACGAATTCCCACCTTGGCCAGCACACAGGTCAAGCAGTTGGTGCTTGTCGCACGGTGAATGATGGTTCCCACACATCAGGGGTGTACGACCTGCAGGCTTTGCACCCCCCCATCCCTTGTTTCTCTTTGGCTCCCTAGGGTGTCACAGTTACCATAGCACACGCTGTGCAGAATGCCTGGGAGAGCAGTAGGTGAAGTAGGAGGGTGGAGATCCTGGAAGGCCTGGATAGGTCTGACCCGGGCCTGAGCCTCCCAGCCTGCTCCTTCCACTCGGTGTCACTACCCAGCCCTGCCTCCCAAGCCCAGTTCAGGGCCCTGGAACTCTCTTGTGGGACTTCCCTCCTCCCCAGCCCTGGCTCTTGGCTCCCTGCCCAGCTGCCATGGTAACCGCTTCCAGGGTGACAAAGGAGGTTGCTGGGTCCTGTTCCCTCTGGTCCGGTTGATGAGGATTTTCAGATGGCAGAGACGGAACTGCTCTGCACCTACCTGGGCTCCTTCTGTGTTCTCGTGCAGGCTGAACGGAAACTTCCATCCCTGCCGACAGGACCATGTGTACCACCAGCCTGACCACTTGCGAGTGGAAGAAAGTCTTCTATGAGAAGATGGAGGTGGCCAAGCCGGCCGACAGCTGGGAACTCATCATGGATCCCAACCTCAAGCTCAACGAGCTGGCCCCTGGCTGGAAGCAGTACCTGGAACAGCATGCCTCGGGCAGGTGAGCGGCCCAGGGAGAAGGGGCCCGTAGGCAGCCCTGGGGGCACCTTCCAAGTGGAGATGCAGAGATCAAATGGAGCCTGGTCCTGGGTCAGCTCAGGTGAGGGGGCAGAGAAGGACTTCCAGGTGGGTCAGAGAGTCCTGGGTTCTAATCCCAGCTGTACCACTCCCTCCCTGGGTGACCTTAACAAGTTGTGTTCTGTCTTTGGCTCTTGGTTTTCTATAATAAACGAAGAGCTACAACGGCCCTGCAATCTTTGACACTTTAGATGTTTGCACATTCCGTAGTCTCTTAAAGAATGGTGGGGACTGAGAGAGGAGGCCATGAGGTCTGTTGAGAAAACTTTAGTTTATGATTGGGGCCTGTGCTCCGGTCCTAAGTCTAGTTAGTCAACTCAGTCCAATTTGATCTGAATACAGGAAGTTGGCCAATCAAAACCCTTCCAGCTCTATTGTCTATGGGCCAGCGGCCAAAGGACTTAGCTTTGGGCATGATTTCCCTTAAGACCTTAGAGCCCAGTGTCCTATGCTTTATAGGACCCTCATGACTTCCACAGTGCAAGGAGATCCATAGGCTCAGGGGACATGTCCATCTGAAACGCACATGCCTCTCTTTCTAGGGTGTGATTTGGGATCAGGACCACAGAATGCCCTGCCCAAGCTGCCTCAAGCTCATCTTCAGGGTCTGTGCAGGCCTCTTCCCTGGGTCCACTGATTCAAGGACAGATAATGCCCCTAGACCCCCAGGGAGGCCGACAAGTGGCTGTATTTTGGGGGTGTGGACACACAGACTGGATTGTTCATGCATGTTTGTACGTGAAACGCCTCAGGTGCAGCATGCCGGTGAAGGTGGAATCAGGAGGCAGGCTGTGGGTAGGGAGCTGCCCGTGGGGAGCTAAGACCTATAAATATGAGACCAGGTCCTGACTCTGTCTCTGACTAGCTGTGTGCACATGGATGGCTCTCTTTCTCTCCGCTTCTGTTTTCATCTCAATAAAATGAAAGGTTGACCAGATGATCCTTATGGTCCCCTTGCGCTAGGTCTGATATTTTGAAATTTAAGGTCTGAGGTGAAGCTTGAGGGAGAGGAAACAGCTCTGGATTGGTTTGATTAAAAAGGCAGAGAAGGAGGAGACAGAAAACATGAAGCTCCTGAGGTGGCTGTTGGGAGGAGTGCAAAGGCCTGGAAACTTGGGTCACGGGCCCAGGGGATTAGGGGCTGAGCTGTATGGGCCTGTGGCTCCTCCTTGCCTCAGGTCTCAACTGGTCCTATCCTGGCTGGTGACCTGTGGCTCCCAGGTGGCCTCAGGCAGGCCTTCAGAACTGCCACTCTTGTGCTTATTATGTGCACAGGCTCACTCTCCCTGTAAGCCTTGAGATGCATTAATCCTGGTGCCCCACAACTCTGGCCCAGCAGGGTGGGGACCCCGTTCTGGGGGTCAGGCTGCTCTGTGGGCCAATCCTGCCTTGACCTATGCCAGGTACTGTTCTGGGCTTGTGTTGTCGGTGGGCTTCAAGCCTCGGGGGCAGGCTTGGCCTCATCTCTACCCCCCAGCCTGGACTATGTGATGCTTGGCATAAAGTAGGGGCTAGGTGGTATCTGTTGGACTGAATTTGAGTTCCTTGTCAGAGGTCCTTCAGAGCCATTGTACAGGGGACCCAGAGAGGGTCAGCAGTAAGGACAGTCAGGGGTCCACGGGACCCCTGACTACAAAGCTGTTGTAACAGGGTCCTCCTGGAAGAGGTTCATCTCAAGGTTGAAAGAAACTGTCCTGGAGGTAATGAGTGTTCCATTACTGAAGGTGTGCAAGCACTGGGTGGGGGCTGAGGGAGTGGGGCTCAGCTAGATGAGTCCCAGATCACTTCCTTCCACAATCTCTGAGGCTGGGACTCTAGGGGGTCCAAGTTTGACAGAGTGGCCTGAATGTAAGTGTGCATGTGTGTAGAGGGGGATGCCGACTACGGCCCACTTTTCCAGTGTCTGTTGCAGGGCTGGAGCAGGGTCTAGGGGTTACTCGTCAAGGCGTAAGAGAATGTTCTTTGTGACGGTACAGGGACCAAAGTCTCTTAGTCCTCCCCTGCTGCCCCATCACCCATCCAGCAGTCCATCTGCTGGATTCTTGGTGGTTTTTCTCCCAAGTATTCTTGGTGGTCTATGGTCAGTAGTTAGAAACAAATCCTTTTCTCTCCACAGCAGGCGAGAGGCATGAGCGAGCCATCTCTGAGTCAGGGGACATCTGAATGAAAAGAGCCTTATTGGACACCATTACTCTGCAATGCACGCATGAAAAATAAGGCTCAGATTGGGGGGTGGGGGGTGAGCCCTGTGCAGCGCACAGGTGCATGTCCAGAGTGCATTGGGTTACGCGGAGCTGAGGCCACAGAAGGGCGTGCAGGAGGCAGGCAGGAGAGCCCGCTGGAAGCCAGATAGCTCCAGTGCCAGATTTCTGAAGACACTGCTCCAGGCCCAGCGGGGTTCAGTGGGAGGAGGCAGAGCCTGCCAAGCGCTAAGGAGCCCAGGGGGCGGTGAACAAGCCGCCTCTATCTCTAGGCACAGGCACACAGGGCCCTTCCTTTCCGGGCTCTTCCAGGGCAGGCTGTCACTGGGAGGGAGGCCCACCTTCTGCATCCTTCCCTCCCCTCCCCGCAGGTTCCACTGCTCCTGGTGCTGGCACACCTGGCAGTCAACCCACGTGGTCATCCTCTTCCACATGTACCTGGACCGCGAGCAGCGGGCGGGCTCGGTGCGCATGCGCGTCTTCAAGCAGCTGTGCCACGAGTGCGGCACGGCGCGGCTGGACGAGTGGAGCATGCTGGAGGAGAACATCGAGAGCCTGGTGGACAACCTCATCACCAGCCTGCGCGAGCAGTGCTACGAGGAAGACGGCGGCCAGTACCGCATCCACGTGGCCAGCCACCCGGACGCGGGTCCGCACCGCAGCGAGTTCTGCGAGGCCTGCCAGGAGGGCGTCGTGCACTGGAAGCCCAGCGAGAAGCTGCTGGAGGAGGAGGCCACCACCTGCACCTTCTCAGGGGCCTCCAAGCCAAGCGCCCAGGAGGGTTCCGGCTACAGCTTCTTCTCGCTTCGCTGGTGCCTCTTCGGGGCCGCCCTCTGCCTGCTCATTGTCTACCTGCAGTTCTCCTTCCGCAGCTCTGCCTTCCTTTAGTGGAGCTGCACCCGTGGGGTGGGAAGGTTCTGGCTGCAGTTCTTCTGCAGAGTCAACAGGACTCTGGACAGCTCGCTCCGGGCCTCAGTTTATTCCTCCATGGAATGGGAGGTTTGCTCTGGGAGATACTTAATGGTCCTGCCATTAAAATGTATAGTGATGGGGGAGGGGGAGAGGGTCTGGGGAGGATTTAGGCCTGGTAGTAGTAAATAAACCCACAGGGAGGTATCTTCTCCCTCCACTTCCTCCACATCCATCCCGACCCCTCCTTTTGCTTCATTTCCATATCCCGCATCCCATTAGGACCCCATTAGGTCCTGTCTTGCCCTGGCTTCATCTCAAGGTCGTCTTCAGCTGCCTCTGACCATCCTGCCACGGTTCTCCTCGGAGAGGGCAGTGATCCCACCCTATGCGTGAATATTTCAGTGCATTTTCATTCAGTCCCTCTCCTGGAGAGTCTGCTCCCACTCTTCTGAAAGTTTCAGATTGTTACTTTGGTGCTTGAGCCTGCCTGGCTGGAATCATTTAGAGCTGCACTGTCCAATATGGTGGCCAATATGTGGCTATTTGAATTTAAATTAATTAAAATGAAATGAAATTCAGAATTCAGTTCCTCAGTTGCACCAGCCATGTAGCAAGTGCCCAGTAGCCATATGTGGCTAGTGGCTACCATACTGTGCCGTGCAGATGTAGGACATCATCATAAAAATTTCTAGACTAGAGCTTGAAGTGACTAGTTAAACGTATGTGGGCTCGTAAAAATAAGAGAGGGACACAGGTTTAAAGGTGCAGCAGGAAGCCTTCGGGGGGCAGGGACAGGTAGGCATGTGGTGTGTTAGAGATACACAAATAAATCTGTAACCTCTGTGTTGCTGACCGTCAGCTGATTGGAATTTGTGGGTCCCAGTGTTGTCTAAGCTTATTTCCTGGGACGGGGGAGGACCTGTTGAAATTCACTGCAAGGTGATGGGACGCTCTTTTGGTCTCTCTTGCTCTTGCTGTGTGTGTGTGTGTGTGTGTGTTTGTGTGTGTGTGTGTGTGTCAGTTTGGGGCTTCCAGAATACATTTCTGTGTTTTGAAGGAACGTATGAGCTATGGCACCAGTAATTACCCATAATGGAGGGAGATGTTCCTCTGTCATCCTGAATGAAAATACCTTTGTAGGCAATTCTGTGGTTCTCCCAGTTACTGTGGATGGGGAGAGAAGGGGTGTATTAGGCAGATCTGTGGATGTAGATCATTCAGGTGTTGGTGGGGCTATGTGTCTCCATTCAGGGGAGGTGACAAGCAAGGGGAAGCATGAGCAGTGGAGGCAGACAGTACCTGCACGGTTATTGATTGGCAGCCTGCGGACTCCCTGATGAAGAATACAGTAAGATGTGCAAAGGAATGCTATGCCAAGACTTGAGATCTGGGTACCAGTTCGAAGATACAGTGGAATGAGTCGGTGAAAACCCATTACCACCCCTGGGGGGAAAAATGGCATGAAGTATATTCTATGGTTAAAAGCTGTATTCTGTCCATTTGCATCCATAAGTCAGCATTCATTTACTCTAGCCTATTTGATTAGCCTGTCCTAAGTTCCAGGATCACAAAGGTAATCAGGCACAATGCCTGACCTGCAGGGCCCATGTTGTGTGCCAGTCCATGCTGTGATAGAAAGGGGGCAACCTAATCATACCTGAGGAGTGGTTTCTTGGAAGAGGAGTCGTTCACCCATGATGTCTTGAAGGATATATGGAAGTGGTCGGGAGGTCAAGGTTAGGGCTGGCAGGCAGCTCAGTTCATCCCAGTTGGAGTGAAAATGGAAGTCCCCAGATGCAAAGCTCATTTCATGTTCAGGAAGCAGGAAGCGACCAAGTACCAGAAGAAGCCAGGAAGATGGAGCACGAGAGGAACCTGGGAGCAGGGGCCAGGAATAGGTGGAAAAGCAAAGTAGGTTGGACTTGGGTGAAGGTGGTTTTCTCAGCTCAGGTAAGGAGTGAGGCAGGAGCATTTTAATTTATGGTAAATATTTTATTGTCAGTTTCAAAACTTGTCTTTGAAAGAGAGCAAAAAGGTAATGGTGAACAGCAATCCTACTCCTAGTGCCTTCTAGAAACCTTTGAATGCCTGCAGATGTTGAGGCTTGCAACACCTGTGTATGAGAGGAAGCGTTCAGTCTTACCTCACTATAGTGTTCATCCAGCCTTCTCTCTTGCCTCAGCAGCTGAGAATAGTCTCAGCTTTCACTTCAGGGATCAGAATGGATGATCTCTTCAAGTGTTCTGCGGGCAATGAGAATCTGGGCTGCAAATCACAAAACTATTAACTTCAGTCAAGGAACACAGAAAGCTTTGTTTATTCAATACCGAAATAAGGTCAACTAACTATTTTAATAATCCCTGAAAGTAGGCAGTCTGTTTCTGGTCCCAATTGTTCATGTATGTTGAATTCAACTGAGGGCAGTTACAGTGCAAATGATTTTCCTTTTTTGCTTTTTTGTTCCTTTTTATTTCTGCAATCAAATACATCACTTCCTTAAAGATTTAAATATACATCTGTCCATATCCATTACATATCGTAGATGCATGAAGTAAGAATAAATGCATCAAATAGAATAAAATACGTAAAACTTTTCATGGTGCGTGTGTGTTCATATATCAAAGTGCTTATATAAAGGATGAGAAAGAGAAGAGCAGTCACGGACATCTGAGGGCTGGTCTGGCTGCCACGGTTACGTTGTGGTGGTCAATTCACATACCAACCTCAGACCAGACCCCTCTGGGACGATGCTGGATCCAGGCAAGCACAGGACCACTCCATAATCGTCTCCAACTACAAATGGAAGCATGAACATTGTCCAAACCACACAACATCACCAAACTGGCCCCTATTGTGACCAATATGAGTGGTTGCTATTTCTTTGCCAGTCATACCTTCTGTCCTTCCAGATAAGACTAAAAGCACTCCATCATAGAATTATCCCCACTTTCTGATAATATCCACTCCAGAGCACAGCCCATTTACATGAACCTTCCCCTCCCCGCCCTCCCCCGCCCACCCCCCTCCCCGCACATGTCCCAATGCTATAGTGTGTCTTTTCTAATACCCTCTTCCTGAGATTCCTCAGGGTTTCTAAGTGCATCCTCCTTCTTTGCAATGAGTCTAAACACCTAACTTTGTTCAGTAACACTAGTGTTCCTCGTGGTCTTTGGCTGAAGGAAACTGACAAGGAGGTTATATAGCCCTTCTTCCACTGTCCATGAGGCTACCAGATGTCTCAGTGAACTATAAATAAATAAATAGATAAATAAATAAATAAATAAATAAATGCAGAAAGATTTTCTCTGACTGTGAGATATTTAACTGAGAAAACCAAACAGTTGACCAAGTAAAATAAAAGTCAAGAATTAAGAAATTTTAAAAGGGTGTTTCTAGGGGCGCCTGGGTGGCTCAGTCGGTTAAGCGTCCGACTTTGGCTCAGGTCATGATCTCACAGTCCGTGAGTTCGAGCCCCGCGTCGGGCTCTGTGCTGACAGCTCAGAGCCTGGAGCCTGTTTCAGATTCTGTGTCTCCCTCTCTCTCTGCCCCTCCCCGTTCATGCTCTGTCTCTCTCTGTCTCAAAAATAAATTAACGTTAAAAAAAAAAATTAAAAAAAAAAAAGGGTGTTTCTAAATCTGAGGATAGAAATGAAATAAACATATTTGCATTTATTTGCAAATTAAGGAATGCAACCCCACGTAAAAATTATTTCTGTTTTAATGCTTTTTAATCCTTTAATGATTTATTTGATAGTATTGCTAGGTTTTTAAAAATCACTTCCCCATGAAAAGTTAAACAACAAATGTCTATTCTAGTACTCATTATCTTTGCGGTTTTAGAAAATGTTATTTTTACCCATATTCTTACATCTATTTCAGGGAAGTTACATAAGCCATTAATTCCTTTGGTAGAATGGGGAGAAATTTCACATACCCTCTTCCCTGCCAGCTTGGATTTTCAGTTTTGTTAGAATGAGCTAGTATTTTATAACTAAATTCAGAAAATGCTTTATGGCTTACATGGTTTCTTTAGAGAATTATATTAGACACATGCATTATGTTTCATAATATTAATTTAGGAATTGACTTTTACATTTTACAAATTTATTTCTCCCACCATCTCTATACCAGCCCACTCCACTTTAGAGGTCTTTATTTTGGTTTATTTTCTTCCTTTCATTTGAAGTACTTTTATGAGTAATATTTTCAGAGAAGGTCTGTGCTAGGTTTGGCTGTCTGAGATTTCTGTTGTTCTTATTTCCCCAAAATAGCTTGGCTAAGTACTGTATTCTGTGATCACAATCCTTTTATTTTATTTTATTTTATTTTATTTTATTTTCCCCTCTCAAAACTTGGTAGGCATTACTGCAATGTCTTCTGGAATTTATTGAGACAAAAAAAATTGTTATCAGCCTAATATTTCTTTTCTTTTAAATTGCCTGATATAATGTAAATGTGTATGTGTGTATATATGCACAATAGTTTCACAATTCTGGTAAAAATACAATCTAGAGAGTTTCTAAGGTTTTGCTTGTTTCATTTTGTCTACTTTTTAAAAAAAAAATTAAACATTTTTATTTATTTTTGAAAGACAGAGACAGAGCACAAGGTGGGGGAGGGGCAGAGAGAGAGGGAGACACAGAATCCAAAGCAGGCTCCAGGCTCCGAGCTGTCAGCACAGAGCCCGACGTGGGGCTCGAACCCAGAAACTGTGAGATCATGACCTGAGCTGAAGTCAGACGCTTGACCGACTGAGCTGCCCAGGTACCCCCATTTTGTCTACTTTTTTTTTACAAAAATGTTTTTAATGCTTATTTATTTTTGAGAGACGCAGGGTGCAAGCAGGCGAAGGGCAGAGAGAGGGAGACACAGAATCTGAGGCATACTCCAGGCTCTGAGCTGTCAGCACAGAGCCTGACTCGGGGCTTGAACCCATGAACTGCAAGATATTACCTGAACCAAAGTCAGACGCGTAACTGACTGAGCCACCCAGGCGCCCCTCTTTTGTTTCATTTCTTGCAGTAACGTCGTCCACAGAGGAGAGGGAGGCATTTATTCTAATTCTTTAGATCGTCTTCATGTGTTTGAACTACAATTTTTCATACCTGTAATGTCTTCTCTGCTGACGTTTACAGCAGGGGGATGGGGAGTGTTCTGTTAGAGATCGTGCCATGTCTCTTTGAATTATTTGCTCTCAAAGGGAGAAGAAAAATGCCTTATTTCACGCAAGTTTTGTTTACTAGAAGAGAGGTCTTGTTGCCAATCGGGTGGTGGGAGGGGGCCTCCCTCAGAAGCAGCCTCCCCGCATGGCCGTAGGAGCAGAGCAAAACAATTCTCTGCATTTTGTCGTAGATCAAGTCACAGGATCATTCTCTCTCTGGCTGGCATGAATACCTTATTAGCAGTTGACTTTATTAGGCAGCGTCCCCTTGCTTTACATTTCTGCAAATTTAGTACAAAATGAGTGCAGTGACCAGATGTTCCTGCAAAGGGAGCTGGTGTGGTTCCAGAGGTCGGGTGGAGATTTGCACCCATCGACTGTCATCACTCGCCTTCATCTCTAGCCTTGTTTCTCCAAGCCTGGCAGGATGAGTTCATGCTCTTCTCCTAAGGGAGGTGGTCTTTTCCTCTCATTCCTGAGGTGAACTTTTGTTTGCATATGGAGATCCAGACTGGTCCACCTTCGGTCTCATTGGGCTTGCCACCATATCATCCATATATCTCTCAGCATGCTGGGAATACAACATTTGTGGTTCCCAATAAACGCAGCTCTCTCCCTCCTTTGCATTAGATCATGCCAACAAGGAATTTGGAAAGTTAGGAAGGTTTGGAAAATAGGTGTGTTGGCCAAAGCACACCACCTTGAACCTGAAGCTACTACTTCTACCTTGCATGTTAAAATCTACTCCTGTAAATTAACTTGAATCTTCACTAGATCACGATAGTTGTAAATAAAGAACCTATATAGATTTGGATACATATTAGGTGATATTTCAGGAATTATTATTTTTTTACCCAGTACATTGTATTCGTGTGTCTCCAGTCCTTCAAAGAGTTCCTTTCTTAGCTGTGGCCGTAGTTCTGTCCTAAAATCCTCTGTCCCCTTTTCCGCAGTAATAGGATCTTAGCGGGGCACACGTCTCACAGAGTACAGAGTGCTCACCCGAGACCCCTTTGCAGGTAAGTATGACTATGTCACTAAGTCCTGGTCAATTGGCTATAAGTTACACGGAAGTTACAGGCGAAAAGCTTTGTGGAAACTTCCTTAAAAGACAGTGTTTAGGTTCCTTCTGGCTACTTAACAGAAACTTTGTGGCATAAAACCACAGTAACCATTTTGTTATCTTTCACCGGCTGCTGAGGGTCAGAAAGGACTCAACTGAGGACTTCGGATTCCCTGTGCTTTGTATCTCCTGCAGTTGCAGTCAGTTGCTGGAGCTGAAGCATGTAGGTCTGGCTGGGTAACTTTTTTTTATATAGTCGTGGGTCTCCTCCATGCAGGCTATTGGGCTTTCTCGCAGCAGGGTCACCTCAGAAAGGGCCAGAGCAGACTGCCCTGATAGCTGAAGGCATCGAGAATGAGTATCCCAGGGGCGCCTGGGTGGTTCAGTCTGTTAAGCATGTGACTCTTGATTTCAGCTCAGGTCATGGTCTCACGGTTTGCGAGATGGAGCCCCACGTCTGGCTCAGAGCCTGCTTGGTATTCTCTTTCTTTCTCTCTCTCTCTGTCTCTCTCTGCCCCTCCCCCCCCCCCCACTTGCACTCACTCTTTCTCTCGAAATAAATAAATAAACTTAAAAACAAAAAGAATGGGTATCCCAGTGAAGAAAGCAAAAGTTAGAACTTCTTTTATGAGTTCGCTCGGCAATCGCACAGTATCAGTGCACCATATTCAAATGAGAACATTCACAAAATCTGCCCAGTTACAAAGAGATGGGGCAGGGACCTCACCTTTCAACAGGAGTTTGTCAAAGGCACATCCTAAAACATACAGAGAGGGAGCTACTGTTGGAGCCATCTTTGAGAACAGCAGTCTTTCACAGGCAATAACCGTGTGTCTCCTTTGCTCTCCTCATTTTATCCTTGTTTCAATCCTGCCGCCTCGACTCAGGTGCTGCCATCTTTGGTCGTGAGGCCCAAACCACACACGGCAGAAGGGCAGATAGAAGTTACCCACTAGCTAATATCACCAAGTGCCTTATCAGCCATGGATCATCAACCTGGAATTTTATGCAAGAGAAAAAATAGATGTCTTAGTTCTTAAAGCCACCGGCTGCTATTTTGAATGATCACTGGAGCTGAGCCTGTCCACCATGAATACATCAGGCTTGCCTCCTGATTCATTGGTCGGTTGGAGCCTCAGTCACGTAGCACTAGGGCTGTTCCCCAAACACACCGTGTATTTCTGCTGTCCCTGGTCTCCAGCACACTGATCTCCAAGACTTCAATTCTCTGGTGCTTATTCGTCCCCAATGGCTGGCTTATTCCCTTCAAGTCCAACAACGAGTGGCATCTCTGAAGATGCTGTCTCAGATGCCTAGAGACAAAATTAAGGACACCATCCAGCACATTCCCACAACGTGTTTCTTTTTTTTTTTTTTCTTTTAGAGAGAGAGAGAGAGAGAGAGAGAGAGAGAGAAAACAGGGGCAAGGGGCAGAGGGAGAAAGAACGAATCCCAAACAGGCTCGATGTAAGCCTGGAGTCCGGCAACGCAGGGCTCGATCCCACAACCCTGGGATCGTGACCTGAGCCAAAATCAAGAGCAGGATACTGAACTGGCTGAGCCACCCAGGCACCCCCCACAACCTGTTTCTTGAACCTATGCATAACAAATCCATACTATCTTGGATGACGACTATTAGCATATCTCTGAATCGCCTGCTGCACTGTGAATTTCTTGAGCTTGAGAAGCGTTTTACATTTATCTTTCTTGGTCCTCCTGTTTGGCCATTTTCCAGGGCACCAACCTCAGTGTCTCATTAAGTTTCGATAGTTTTGTTCTATGAATCCCTATTTACTATCTCCATGATGATAGGAAAGAATTTTGCATTCATAATTTTGTGTTTATTTTTTAAAGAGGCCTCTCCCTCTGGATTCACTTCTTTCTGTGAAATAAGAAGTTGGAAATGTTCTCTGAGGAGTGAGTAGACTGATAGAAGGAGATGTGCCCACATGTACTGCAGACACATGGGACAGGATCAGCAGTCTGAGAGAGACTAAAGAGTGTGGCCATCTTAGGGACGGGTAGGCACATGCATTTTCTGGAGGGTGAAGCATTCATGGGAACCAGACCTGAAGAAGTTGAAACCACATTCCCAAGAACCTCAAAAACATGCATAAGGAGTGTGGACTTTTTTCAGAAGGCAGTGATTTGCATTTGGAGTTTTGAAGGGAGAAAGTTATATCATCAGATGTGTCTTTAGAAGTTGAATCAGGTGAAGTGTGTAGAATATATGTGAAGGAACTGGGTTGGGGTTTGGGAGAGAGAGTCAACAATGGAAGACCAGTTAGGAAGTTGTTAAAATAGTTCACAAGAGGCGTAATATGGTCGTGAATTAGAGTGATGACCCATTATGACAGCAGTGGTGAGAAACAGCAAAGAAAAACATATTAAAGATTTCACAAGATGTGATTAGTTAAATATATGCCACCAAAAAAGAAAGGGAGATGGGGCCCCTGTGTGGCTCAGTCAGTTGAGAATCTGACTCTTGGTCTTGGCTCAGGTGGTGATCTCACAGTTTGTGGGTTCAAGCCCTGTGTCGGGCTTTGCGATGACAGCACGGGGCCTGCTTGGGATTTTCTCTCCCTCTCTCTCTGGACGCCCCCTCAACTCATCCTCTCTCTCTCTCTTTCTCTTTCTCTCTCAATAAATAAATAAACTCTAAAAAATATCAATCAATCAATAAAGGAAAATGAGAGAAATATGGTAAGAGAAGAAGTAAATTTAGACATCATTAGTGTAAATATGATCATTGAAGACATTGATTGACAGTCGGGTCAGCATTCATTCAATATCAGCTTTCTGTGAGCATTTCATGTGTTCCAGACAATCTTCTAGGCAGACCAAGATGGGAGGGCATTGACTCTGCTGTTGAGGAAAACCCTTTTGCAAGGAGCCAGACATGCAAACAAAGCATTGCTAGACAATGAGGTAATTGCTACAGTGAAACAAAACAAAACAACACACAGATAGGTGTCTTGCCTCAGAATTATTTAGATGTAGGGGTCTGCCCCTTTGGGTTATGGGTTCTAGAAGGACCAGGGCATATGTGGTTTGCATCGGTCCCCTGGAACTGCCAAGAGTAAATCTGTGCAGAAATGCCCAATCTCTTTTAAAGAAGAAAATGGGACTTTGGAAGGATCTGGAAGACACAGTTTTAAATGGGCATGGAATCTGAAGACTAAAGGGGACGAGAAGGTTATGGTGTGCACTCGTTGCTGGCTGCAGGAAGCTATCCCTACCAGAACTCATCCCATCTCTCCTTGGATCTAAGAACACAGCTTTCCTGCTACGCTAGTCCTCTTGTTAGGAACCCAAAGCTGACTGTGTTCCTCTGTGACCCCTGCTGTCACATGTTGCTCAGCCAAAGGATTTATTCTTTGCCAAGGCATGGCCTTGGCTCATCAGTGTACCAGGGAGTTTTTATGACTAGGAAGTGCCGAGCCAGGGTAAGAGGGAGACAGCAAATGAAACAGATGGTGGTATAAACAGGTTGCAAGCTAAGTGGGTTTCCCATAATGCTGTTGGAAGAAGGAAACCCTAAGACTCTTCACATTTATGTTTCAGCGTTCCGATAAATACCCACCTGCCACCAGTTCACTGTGTGTTCTGGCCAGATCGTTGCACTCCTCTGGGCTCCCATCAACACACTCACCCACCGTGCCTACCGCCATCCTAGGCCTGGTTTCCAGTCTCACCAACTGATACATGTGTGGGCATTGAGGAACTTACCAGGGAAAAAATTCCACTGTTTACCTAAGTGGGATTTAGTTGATCAAGATATGTCTGTCTGAAGGGGTCTTGCAGTAGCAACCAAATTGTAAGAGGGGATGCTACAGCCCCTTGGTAGAATCCACCCTTTGGACGAAAATGTCTGGAAGGACAAGGCTGACTCTGTAATGCAGCCTGCGGTTTGGAGGGGGAGGGGCGGTCCAGGTCCAGAGAGTGGCTGTGAGTTGAATCCTGTTCTGTCTGGTTCCCTCAGAGCTGTGGGAAAGGAGAGCCTTGGTTAGTCTCTTAGCTCCCTGTGGCTGCTGGATCAAATTGCCACAAGCTGGTGGCCTCAAACAGCAGAAACACAGTTCTGGAGGGCAGAGGTCTGGAAGCAAAGGGTCAGACCACGATTCCTCCATAAGCTTGAGGGTCCCGTTCTTTCTTGCCTCTTCCAGCTTCTGGTAGCTGAAGGCGCTCCTGACCTCGTGGCCCCATCCCTCCAGTCTACGCCTCTCTTTCACATGGCCTTCTTCCCTGTGTCTCCTCCTTTGTCTCTCACTGGCTTTGGATCTAGGGCCAGCCAGATAATCCAGGATGATCTTACATCCTTAATTATACCTGCAGAGATCCCCCCCGCTTTTTTTTTTTTTTTTTCAAATAAGGTCACAGTCACAGGTTTGGGGGCTTAGGATGTGGACATATTCTTGTAAAGGCTACCATTCAACCCCTTATAGTTAGTGAACGCTGCTGTTTCTACAGCCGGGGGCCAAGTTGTTTAATAGCATAGACTCCTGGCTGCTAAAACAGCAGCGAGACCCTCTGAGAGGACGGAATACAGAGGAGAGAAAGGAGATGGGAGGGGAGCATTGGCTCCCTGGGGCAGCAAGACCTGCTGTTTGGTGCTCCATGAGGCTGCGTGGCAGTGGGGAGAGCAGCAACCCAGAATTCCCAGGGGTCCAGGCAGAGTGCAACGCACGTGGGCCATGGTCCAAGGTAGCGCGTCTCAGACCGAGGTTTATGACTCAGAGTGAGTCACACAGTTTTAATGGGTCGTGATGAGCATCAAAGACAAAAGAGATAGAAAAGAAGGGAAAATGCCCGAGTTTATTACAAGTATTGAAGGGAAGTATTGTTTGGAGAAATGTGTGCGGGGGTATATGTATGCACCGGATTATGATGTAAAATGTTTTCCTTATGTTGGTTGCAGTCAAAAGTTTGAACGCCACTGGTGTAAGAGCCCTGGGCACGGCAGTTTGGGGCATCATGGGGGGAGCAGTGGTCCAGGGAAGTGTCCTTGGCTCTGGGCGTAACATTGGGAATGACGGGTTTTGCCAGGCACCGCAGTGAGTGATGGTGTGGATATCCGCAAGAGGGAGCATTCAACACATGTGAGATATCCTTGGGGGCCTCCCCCTTCTGGAGGGACCTTGCAAAGGAACTCACAAGCGGGTGAAAAGGCGATTATGAGACGGGCTATAACTGGGACATTAACTGCGAGGACAGCTCATGCGGCTGGAGGGCATTCAGATGACATATGGGAGGACGGTTGGTATTAGATCTGCAGTTTCCAAACTTCGTTTTCCCTTCAAGCCTTGTGTTGCTATAAAACTTTGTGGCCGAATCGTGTGCAGTGGCACAGAATCCCCGCGACACGCCTTTCCCCTGTCTCGGCAGTCCCCAAGGCCCATGTACAGCCAGCCCTTGGCCTAATTTGGAAAGCTTGTAATGACTAACACTGGCTTGGAAGGCGCTTCTGGTCCCTTCTAGTGCAAATTCTTTGATTCTATGGCTCGGACAAAATTCTGTATCATTTACCAGATCGTGACTTCTCTTTGAAGCCAAGGATTGAATATGGTCATCTCTGAATCCCCCCCACAGTGCCTGGCACAAAGTGTTCAATTATAGAGTGTTTGAAGAAAGTGGTTCTTTTTTGCCTCCTACTTTGCAATTCTGGGACCCACACAGTGCTCTCTGCAAAGTGGGTGCTCTTAAAATGTTGGAGGACTAAATAAATAAAGGAATGAATAAAATCCTGCCCTGAAACTGTAGAGAAAGCTGTCGTGTACCAGTGGAGCCAGCAGAGAGCAGAAGAGCTCAGTTTAAGGACAGCTTCCTCCCCCGGAGAGCTGAAGCAGCCGGGCGCAGCCAGGGCAGGGAGAAGCAGATCGGTTTGTTTTATGGGGATTAGGAAATGCACAACCAGAAAATGATGGAGACACAAAGCGTGAAGGCCTGATACATTAATCTCCAAAGCTTTCTCTATAGGGTAACAGTCTTATCAGGAAATGGGGTTTTGCTTCAGGCTAACTGCAGGTACGTGGAGAACGGGGCAGGAGTTGCCAATGCTTATAATATGACTTCGACCATGTAGGTGGAAGAGATTCAAGGAACTTCACAGTGCACTTGCATCATGGCAAGGAGACAGAACTAAGAATCAGGGGGTGTGACTCTGATACCACTTATATGACCTTGAGAGAGACCCTTCTCCTGACTTCAGTTTTTCCATATGTCAGAGGAGGGGTAGGAGTGGATGATTTTGAGGGCCCTGGTCTGTGGATGGGTCCAGTTCTGCTCCTGCCCTTAACTCTTGGGGTGATGTCGGGGGAAGCCAATGAAGCAGGTGTTTTAGCCCTGGGCAAGGCAAAGCCACACCCCCACGCCCAATGTGCTCAGGAGCTGCCCAGTCAAAGTGGGATGGGGGGCAGTTGAAAAGGAGAGGTGGAATTGACTGAGTAGAGAGGGTGCAAGCCAGAGAATAAATGAGAAGATGCGAGAGAAGGTACACAGGGGCGAGAGCAAGGAGAGGAGAAGAGAAAGGGAAGAAAACAGAGAAGGGACAGAGTGGAGTGAGATAAAGGAGGGACAAGTGGTGGGCAGTGGTTTACGATTCCATCATTGAATGGAATGAAGCTCTTAAAAGACATAAGCCTATGCATCAGAACCTTTGCAGTTGGGACCCCGCACCTGTGCTTTTAAAATATGTCCTAGGCAGTCGTGATGTGAATCCAGGGTTAAGAATCATCAGTCTCTACGAATACTTGTAATTTTGAATGTGAGGAAGCGGGAGCAGCTGTCCGCAGGGCATCTCTGTGTTTCTACAGCCCCTACCACTCCGTTTCAAAGGTCTTAGGATCAGCCTGCAGAGGAGCTTCTGTCTGTTCCGCTCTATTCCAGGGGACAGGGCTCTTGACTTCTCGCCTCACTCCTCAGACCAGGTCCTCTGCTGCTGATGGCACTGGGAAGGCTCACGGAAGATCCCAGACTTAACACCTTGCTTTTAGGAGGCAAGTAGGTAAAGAGAACTGAGAGATGTCCCCTGGGCGGCACAGTGGGGCAGAGCTCAGTTCCATTTCATTTCAGTGGGGAGCCCAGAGCAGAAGTCATAGATCAACAAGTGGGATGCTTCTGGAGAGACCGATGGACCCACAAAGAGAAAGGGAAATTGAGAGGAGAATTAGGGGCTACGTTTCCTTATTTATCTCTAGTGGGAGAGGCAATGCTGGGGTGGCAGAAAGAGTTCTGACATCAGCCCAGCTCCACACTCCATAACCTGGGCCCTCCGTTCCCTTGTCCAGTTGATACTAACACACTCAATCAAACGTGGAACACCACACAGACAGGAGCCGGCATTGTTATTCGCTTCTATTGTTGTACCACGGACATATGCCCACTTCGGTGGTTATGGATGTGTCCTCCCTAGGCCTTCCAGAAGAGGTAAAAGCTCTTAAATTCTCAGTGACCATATTAGCACTTTCACGTTATGACTTGAGTTAGTTCTTAGCATGTAGGAACAATTACACTGAGTGGTGTTTAAAGGTTTTCCTTTCTGAAGCTCTGAGATGACTAAGGGATCAATGGATGTGTGTTCTTGAGAGTACCCGCAGTCTAGGGTTGGGGGGGGTCATATGATACTGTCATCAGTTACGGGAGGTTCATGATGTTTGTCCTACCTGCAGAATCCACACAGACCTCACACAGAAGAAGAGAGAAGTTTGTCTTCAACCCAGCCATTATTTTTTATGGATTTCTCTGTGTTTCGCATTTTTATGGTCTCCGAGGAGGACACAAACGCAGCTGAGACAAAGTTTCTGCTCTTCTTGTGGACTTCCAAGGAACAGAAACATAAAGTGACCTGTGAAGGTCTCTTCCAGGAGCACAAAAGACACAGTTTGGGGCACAGGAGAAGGTGATATTGATTCTAAACGACTCTCTTTAAAAAAAAATTTTTGTTGTTTAAGTTTATTCGTTTTTGAGCAAGAGACAGAGCATGAGCAGGGGGAGGGGCAGAGAGACACACACACACACACACACAGAATCCAAAGCAGGCTCCAGGCTCTGAGCTGTCAACACAGAGCCCAACGTGGGGCTCCAACTCACGAGCCGCGAGATCATGACCTGAGCTGAAGTTGAACGCTTAACCGACTGAGCCACCCAGGCACCCCTAAAAGACTCTTTTAACCATCTTAGAATAAGCTGTCTGATCTTAACCGTCAGAGATGAATCAAAGGCGTTCCAGGAGGAGGGAGGGTCATGCACATAAAAATGGGTGCAGGAAGGAGCACCTGGGTGGCTCGGTCCGTTAAGTGTCTGACTTCGGCTCAGGTCATGATCTCCGATTCATGAGTTTGAAGCCCACATCAGGCTTTCTGCGGTCAGCACAAAGCCTACTTCGGATCCCCTGTCTCCCTCTCTCTCTGCCCATCCCCAGCTCACTCATGTGTGCTCGCTCTCTCTCTCTCTCTCTCTCAAAAATAAATAAACATTTTTTAAAAATGGGTACAGGAGACTGCAGGGTGTGTAAAATGACCCAGAGTGAGACTGACCAGGAAAGTCTCAGGAAAGCCCCTCAAGGGGCTGAGGAAACATGACTGTCAGGCTGATAGGCCATGCACATAAAAATGGGTGCAGGAAGGAGCACCTGGGTGGCTCAGTCCGTTAAGTGTCTGACTTCGGCTCAGGTCATGATCTCCGATTCATGAGTTTGAAGCCCGCATCAGGCTTTCTGTAGTCATTTGGCAAGAAGTCTACATACTCACCATAGCCTCAAAACCATCCCCAAAATCACACACCAAGTCTGCCCTCTATTGGGTGCATCACTTACTCCAAATTGATCTCCTCCCAACTTAAGTCAAACCTTTAGCCTAAAAGACAATTTGATAAACGAATTCACACTAAAGTGTTAATAGCTACTGAGTTTTAATGTCTGTGTCTCCAAGGAAAAGTATACAAAAGAAAAGAGACTACTTTCTTTCTTTTTTTTTTAAATATATATATATTTTTTTAACATTGGTTCATTTTTGAAAGACAGAGAGAGACAGAGTGCAAATGGAGAAGGGGCAGAGAGAGAGAGGGAGACACAGAATTCGAAGCAGGCTCCAGGCACCGAGCTGTCAGCACGGAGCCCCATGCAGGGCTCAAACTCACAAACCGCAAGATCGTGATCTGAGCCCAAGTCGGCCGCCCAACCGACTGAGCCACCCAGGCGCCCCAAAAACGAGACTACTTTCTAACAGATGGATTTCAGCACCCACCTACCGCATTTTTGTGGAAGAGATCTTCCGGGACCTTCAAATCACACATCCCCAGTGTGAGGAAGGCCTCTCTCCTTTGTCAGATCAGAGGATCAGCAGGGATACTCGGGTCCCAAAGCCTGACTCCTTAATATCACCTCTTGGCGTAGGACTGGCTGTGTTCATCTGAGCGGCAACAGCAAAAACAGGTCTTTATTTTTTATCATGTTTTATGGGTTACCAAGCACCTTCACTTACATTGTGTGAGCCGATTCTTAGATCATATTTTAGCGAAAGCATGGATTATCAGGCCCATTTGAAGCAGGAGAAAACTGGGCACTTAAGTCTAGGGCCTCAGACATCTAAGCCAGTGCTCTTTCTGCTATTCCATGTTGCTTCCTCCACTGCCTGAAATTCTCACTGTCTTCCGACTGGTAAATCGAATGGTTCCCATTTGCAAAATGTCCCAGAAGTCTTTGTCAGAAATCCACTTCCTGTAGTCTCAGGAATTTTGGGATTTTAAGGCATTTTAGGGAATGTCTGCATCAGTCTTTTGGAGTTACCAATTGTTCTTCCCATTTCCTTAACTCGATATCCAAACAAACCATCAGCTCTACTTCAGGATGGACTTCATACCTAATCAGTTCCCACTTCATGGCTACTCCCAGCCCAGCCCCAAACCCGTCTTCTCTGGCCTGACTTAGTCTAGGGAATAAGGTCCCTAATAACAAACACAAACCACCTTCTCTTCCCTGGAGTAGTGGCTGGGTGTTGGCTGTAGGAGGCCTGGGAGGAATGAAATGCCTTTATGCTAAGCCAGCCAGTTGGGCCGCTGGTGTTTAAGGGACAATGTGTCTCTTTCCTTCTGGCTCCTCTTTTTCTCTTAACTGGTTCTTAGACTCCTCACTTGCCTCTCTGCTTTCACTCTTGCCCTCCTACTGTGAATTTGCCACTTAGCAGAAGGCATTACTTTTAAAATATCAAATCAGGCCAGTCCCTTAGCCAACCGCCCCCTTCCTAATCCCAGTGGTTTCTTTAATAGAGCCTTTAAGGCTGTAAGTGATCTGGGTCCTGCATGCCTTGCTGGCCTCATCTAGTCCTCTCTGGTTCACCTGCTCTGTTCTCGTTCCCTTGCCTTGTTGCTCACGTTTGAATGTACTAAGCATGCTTCTACCCCAGGGCCTTTCCACTGACCTTGACAAGGAAATGTCTTTATGCAAATATTTGCATGGTTAGTTCCCTCACTTCCTTCCCATAGCTGCTTAAACAGTTCCTCCTCAGAAGGGTGGTCCCTAGCCATCATACTTTGCTTGAATCCTTATCAATTTGAACACACATTAATTAATTAATGTGGTTATGTTTTGTCTCCTGCAGTAGGACTTAGTCTATCTAGTTCGCTACTGAATCACTGGCATCTCAAGCGGTGCAGATTCTCAGTACTTACTCGTAAAAAGAATCTGAGTGAATTAATTGTACAGGTAGAGAAACTGAGGTCCGGCGTGGGAAAGGCTGGTCAGTAGCAGAAGCACGACTCAAGAGCAATTTTTCTCTAACAGGCCTGTGAAATATCCATTGCACTGGCCTCCTTCTTCATATTACAAAAAAGCCCAATTCTTTTCCCGTATAAAGTCCTCATTTTCAGAAGGAAATAGCATTTTCATATTACAAGTATAGTCTAGTTTGCCCCTTTACTTCCTCAAACTTAAACTCTTTGATTATCAGGGCTCGGTGGGAACCACAAAAGTTACCTATCAAGCCTTTTATCTTGCAGAAGAGAAAAGCCAAGACCAGAGAGGAAGCTGGATTGTGGTCGAAGGGGAATTAGAACCTAGGTCTCTCAACTGCCAGTACAGACGCTTTCTAATTCCCTCCAGGGCTCGGTGTTGAACATCTGTATCTGCTCACAATTTTACTTGTTCTCATTAAGATGAGTCCCTACGCCTCATTTTGGCAGGTAATCACCCTCAAATGTACATTTCACAGGGTGGTGGGAATCCGTGTACCTAGCGCGTGAACGAGGCCCGGATGCCTTCTACAGACACCTGTATCCTGGCTGCAGGCTGCTCAACCAGATATCTCTGGCATCATAAAGATAGGGGGCGGGAGAGTGAAAATTTCTAACGTGGAGTAGCACCGTCCCTCTGACCTTGCCACTTCCTGGCTGTGTGCCTTTGTGTGCAAGGCACTTATGCTCTCAGGACTTCAGTATTCTTCCTTGGGAGATGAGGCTAGTGGGCCCTCAAGTGCAGATGAGGAAGTACTTTGTAAACCACAGAAGGCTGCATACAGATGAGGGAGAGGTGATTCTTGGCGACCAAGGTCTGAAATAGCTCCCCACTGTAACCACAAACCTCTCCTGCTCCCAGCCTTTGGAACTTGGGAGAGAAGCCCTGGGAGGTTAGCTGCAGAGAGCTTAGGTTGGGGAGGTGTGAGGTACCTTTGTGCTAAATCAACCTTTATGCTAAACTTAGCCATGGGGGGTTTAAGGAAGAATTCCTCTGCCCTTTGGTCCTGCCTGGGCTTCTCCAGTGGTTCTTAGATGCCTAACAATGCAAGGATTATAAAAACAAAACAAAACAAAAACAAACCCCAGAAGTCACCTCATTCACAGCCCCAGTACTTCAGGAGAAGTGTGAAGGAAGCAACCCAGACCTCACTATTCCCAAGTAAAGTACTTAAATAGCTAGAGATCTTGATTATTTGTCCTGAGAAGCAGCTAAGAAGGAGGGAGCCTCACAGGGAAGGAAAGACTAGAGCAGAGGCTGGGATAGAAGTTCCACCAGGCCAGGTGGGGTAGGAAGGGAGAAAGTGCCACGAAAGAGAGAAGGAGCCAGATCAAACCAGGCTGAAGTCAGAAAACAACTGAGGAGAGGGAGGAACAACAAAGAGGAATGAAGAGAGGGGGTGCAGAGAGAAGGCAAAAAAGATAGAATGAGAAAGATCCTGGAGGGAAATTCAGAGAAAAGTTAGGCAAAAGGAGAAGGAAGAATGAGGAGTGTGGGTAAAGGAAGAGAATAAGGATAGGGGAGGGGAGGGGAGGAGCAGGGGTCTGGGGAGGGGAGGTCCAAGAGGCCCCAGAGCACAGAGCCAGGGAGTGGGACTGCTATTTGTTCTTGGGCTGGCTGTTCTTACAGGACAACTCTCCTTCTCTACTCAGTGGGGCCGCCAAGGGCCAAGTCTTGGCTGGAGGAGATGTGAGGTTCTTTCCTGGGAATGCCTGTGGATAGTTGGGCGGGTATAATTAGATTCTGAGTCTCCTGTCAGGGGCCAAGAAGGTTCCAGGATATATAGAGAAAATAACATGTAGTACTTAGGTTGGGTTCCTCTGGCCCAGATTCATTGCTCTCCCAGACTATTCCAACAAATGTGAGTGACTTTGTAATGCCCCATTTATGGTTAGCCTTGCCTGGACATGCCAAACCCGGAAGCTCTAACACTCCTTGCTGTGCATTCTCTCATAGCCTTGGTTAACAGACACAAAAGGAAATGGTGACAGTTCTCCAAGCCATTCAGGACACCTCTCGACCCCTCCTGCCTCTCAACATTGTGGTTATGGCCTAAGCATTGAGAATATATTCAAGATGCATGGCTGGTGACAGGATTGGCCAAGTTCTCTGCTTCACTTAGTTTCTGGAGACATGCAATATCTTTTAACCTTTTTGTGAGCTTGAAGGCCATAAAATGCCAGTCCTTAAAGAGCCTGCAGAGATCATCTGGTCCATGCCAAGGCTTTAGCTTATCCTTCCTTGATAACACGTTATTTTATTTTATTTTATTTTATTTTATTTTATTTTATTTTTTAAAATATTTATGTATTTTTGAAAGAGAGAGAGAGAGAGAGACAGAGTTTGAGTGTAGGAGGAGCAGAGAGAGAGGGAGACACAGAATCTGAAGCGGGCTCCAGGCTCTGAGCTGTCGGCACAGAGCCCGACGCGGGGCTAACTCATGAACTAAAAGATCATGACCTGAGCAGAAGTAGGATGCTTGACCGACAGAACCACATAGGTACCCTGATAACACATTATTTTAGAAAAAAAAGCAAACAAAAAAAAAAAGCTGTTGAGACTCTGATTTGGACACCAAACATCTAACCAGACAACAGAATTCTAGGACAGCATTTCTTAACCTTCCTTTTTGTGTGTGGGGAGCAGGGGAGTACTGGATCTAACCAAGGGTCTGTTGATTCTTTGCTCACATAGACAAACAATAATGGTAACATTTGTTCAGGTGGTTCTTGGACTTTTGCATGTCCAGACTGGGGGGTTCCTGACCTAAAACTGCTCCTACTGGCCAGGAATCCGACAGATAATTTAGAGTTGAGTGAAAAGAACCTCAGTCTTGAAATGTGGAGGTCTTGCCCTCATCCAGCTGTGCAATATATGGGCCAGAGCACTTTTCTACCCATTATTAGACTCAGTGGCTCAAGCTCTGAGCTTTAGTAGATGGTTTCTGAAATCACTTTCCAGCTCCAAGTTTTTAGGCACCAAAATGAAATCAGTTTCAGTTTTTTTTTAATTTTTGGTACTTTTTGTCACAGTAGAAAGGCAAGTAGACCAGAAATCTCTCAGCTACTGAGAAAGAGGGACATGGAGGGTGAGGCTAAGGTATTTATCCTCCTCTAGTACAGGGATAAGTGAAGTGCTGTTAGAACCCATCTCACCTTGACTGACAAGACTTTTTACAGAGATAATGGAGGAAGAAATGATTCACTCCTAATATCCACATTCCATTCGCAAATCTGCTTTTGGAAGAATGATTCTGAATCCCCACTTCTCTCACACACATACTTTTGCATTTGTCTGGCCCTCTTAAAATGTTTGAGTATGGTGAGAGAGCTGTCTGGGTACATTCTGCAGCTGTGCATGATGGAGCATTTGTCTCCTCCAAGGCTGAGTGTTTGAGTGTGTGTGTGATTTAGTGTATACATGGGCATGTGTATGAGTGAAATCATGGAATGTGTATGTGAGCAGCAGTGACTGAATATAAAAGGTGGTATAGATAGTGTGGAAAGTGTAAAATCATGTGGGCCTGTGGGTGTGCAGGATTATTATTATTTTTTTTTTTTAAGTAAGCCACTTTGGATTGTGTAGCCTCCTCTTACTTCTGTGATTGATTTCATGAGGGTAATGGTGCGTAAAAGCGCTGGTGAGATCTGGGGGCGCCTCCTAGTCTGACGTCAGAGAGAGAGTTTAAAAGGGGGGGAGCCGGTGGAGAGAACACAAGCCGCTTTAGGAGTCGCAGGTTTCAGAGCCATCGCTGCTGCCTGCGGATCCGCTCCTAGAGTTTGACCAACCGTCTGGCTCGGCTTCCCCAGCGCCGCTGAGATGCTGTCCTGCCGCCTCCAGTGCGCGCTGGCCGCGCTGTCCATCGTCCTGGCTCTGGGCGGTGTCACCGGCGCGCCCTCCGATCCTCGACTCCGTCAGTTTCTGCAGAAGTCCCTGGCTGCTGCCGCGGGGAAGCAGGTAAGGAGACTTCCTCGACGTCTTTTTTTCCCCCTCTTTTGAATCCCCCAGTCTTTTCTCAGGCTTTGCCTTTCCCCCCTGGGGTGGATTTAAGAGGTGGCCCTGCAGAGTGTCGGTGCTTTTCTGGGTCCCTCCGCTCCCAAATCTCTCAGGAAAACTTTCAAAGTCCAGAATCTCCTCTTACCTCTTTTTTCCCCTCTGATCAGCGCAGTTGGCCACAGTTCAGGTAAGTTCTTTGGCATTAAAGAAAATTTCAAGACCTGGGTAGCTGAGCACTAAAGGAAGAGGCATCCCCCAGTGTTAAACACGGAGGTGCTGGCCCAGGTGCTGAAAGCGCGGACCTCTGAAGCTACTACCTTCCTCAGCAGTACCTTCTTCCCATGCTCCTAAAGGGCAGTCTACAGACAGAACACAGTATGTTTAAGATTCTGAAGGGTCTCCTTCCCCACAGTTAACTTAACAAAAACGGTAAGAACAATTCCAGTTTGTAGCTCCTGAGTTGGAAATTGAAATTGAATTAAACAAACTGTTGGCACATGTTTTATCTTTGCAAAACTGTATTAACAATCTACCATTTCTGCGTGTGTGTGTGTGTGTGTGTTAAGCCTATAAAGGCAGAAAACTTGCAGAAACATTTGAGCTTTTCAAGCCTGTCTATGTAACTTGATGATTATAACATCTACCCTTATTTTTATATCCTTAGCTGATTTTAAGTGTGACAAAAGTGCACAGCTGTGAACATTGGGTTTTGGGTGTAGCTGAATCTGCTTTCCAAATCAGGTTTTTTCCATTTCTTTTTCTCCATCACCATCACCTTAATCCCTTATCTCTCTCTCTCTCTCTCTCTCTCTCTCTCTGTCTCTTACCCTATACAGGAACTGGCCAAGTACTTCTTGGCGGAGCTCCTGTCTGAACCCAACCAGACAGAGAACGATGCCCTGGAACCCGAAGACTTGTCCCAGGCGGCTGAGCAGGATGAAATGAGGCTGGAACTGCAGAGATCCACTAACTCAAACCCTGCCATGGCACCCCGAGAACGCAAAGCCGGCTGCAAGAATTTCTTCTGGAAGACTTTCACTTCCTGTTAGCTTTATTAATTATTGTTGTCCATATAAGACCTGGTTCCTTTCCTCCAAACCTCATCCCTCTTCCCTAACTCCCCAATCCTCAGCAAGACCCTTGCATTAGAAATTGGAGACTGTAAATACAAAATAAAATTATGACGACATTATGAAACACAAGAATTTGTTTCTCATTGTGTATCTTTCTGCTCAAAAATATGTGATTAGCAGTTGTGATTTCAGTCAAGTTACTTGAGGTATGCATGCCAAATCTCACAGACATATGATTCAAAATTTCCTGTGGTAATAAAGATTCTGTCCTAAATGGAAACTCTTATAGTTTGGGTCATTTCAAACAGAAATAATTTCATATAACTCTATGAATTCTTAACTTTAATCCAGTGGACGTTACTGGGAAAGGCTGCCACAAATATCAATTACACATTACATATACTTAAAATTATATATTGATATGAGTATTTATGGGTAAGCAGACTGGAGTGTCCAACTATTCCACCAGGCTAATCTGTAAAATAAATGAAAAGTGGAAAGGAAAAATCATTTGGGAGTTGAAGGAAAGAAGCTGGCTTAAAAGCTAAAATGAAATTCTGAGCCTTTAAAATGTGTTTCTTGTTTGTGGACATTTATCTACAGAAATACTATTGCTTTTATATATTCTTTGACAACCCTCTCTGTAACTGAATGTGGCCAAAAGAGTGCCTATGTTTTTTTTTTTTTTTTCAACGTTTTTTAATTTATTTTTTTTTTG